>NC_029785.2:131100858-131116123 GCF_000816755.2 Arachis ipaensis | reverse complement strand
TGTCCAATAAAGGAAAATCAACCATAACTGTAAATACGCATTTGAATACAGTAATATGCCCAATGACCACTTATTCTTTTCAATATCCACACCACATTAACTCCAAACTGTAAACATTTATGTGAGAAAAGGGGAATGTAATGGTAATCATATACCAGAAGAAAACAGTGGTCTCAGCAAAATTAACACATTCATCAACCCTTGAGAATCATGACTTATTAATAGATACTATATGGTTGGACTCAATACAACAACCATGCTAGTCAGTAATCACAAACAAAAGTTTCATTAGGAAGATGTACAAACCTCTATATAATCAACAACAACATGTCCAGTACCCTGGTCATCCCATTTCCCGTCATCATTAAGACGATAGACCTTGACACGCTGAAAACCAGTAACACAACAGATTACGAAATAAGGATCAAGTAATATAGCTCTCCAGATTCAAGCATTGATGGCATCAATGTAAAAGAAAAGGATTAAGAACACATTTCATGCATCATGCAAAAAAGTCCCAACAGGAGAACTTGTATGTAAGGAACAAAGATACACATAAACTACATTAGATCATCTCTATGCAGCCCACCTACAACGCTGCAACATCCTGTTATCAGTCACTAAGATGTGAAGTATAATGCACTCTTTTAGCTTTCTTTTCTTTACTTTAAGAGTAATGGCTTCAATGAGGGGAATGGTTTCTATAAGTCCCACATAAAATAAAGGTTTCCAATCATCCTGTTTCCTTGTTTTTTATTTGACTGAAATAAAATTAAAAAAGAAAGGAGGGGGAGGGGGGAGGGGAGGGGAATATGGTCACAAATATCAGAACAGAATCTAAACCTATCTCTCAAGCAAATATCATAACCAGATAGGATCATTTTTACATTAATGTATAAGAAGGTCAACATAGGATGTTAGATAGTAGATTTGCAATTGCTAACAACAACTGACAATAGGCAGGAAAGTGGAGGTTTTCCCCCTTCTTGTTAGATGACAGATAGGATAGAATTTAGTTAATTCAAGTTAAACAAGATAGCACTAAAAAGTTGATACCATTCATAAAACATTATTTGCTGTAAATCCCATTTATGTGTCTTCTTATGTGTTCTACTGTAAATCCAGATATGTGTTTTCTTGTTAATATGACCACTAAAACAATTGTTACAAAACAAATAAAAAGTTGCAAAGCCACTAGTAGTGGCTTCTTGGTCTTAGGGTTCTAGCTTCAAACCTCGAATAAATAAAATTGCAACTAGAAGTTCTATGGTCAAATAACTCCTGCCTTCATCTTTTTGTAAAAAGGTGCAGCCAATATTAAATTTATTATCATGTTATCTTGTAAGGATATGACGTGATGCCTAAATAAAACTTCAGCACTAGAAAAAATATAGTATTATGGAACTTTTAATATAGGGTAAAGTACTATTTTGGTCCCCAACGTTTGCGGTGAATCCTATTTTGGTCCCTAACATTTTAATCGTCCTATTTTTATCCCAAAACGTTTAAAATGGCATCAATGTTATCCCACCGTCAAATCCTTCACTAACACTTAACGAAATTGATGCACTATTAATAATGCTTTTGTTAAAACTACATTTGCTCAACCCCCCTCTCCCACCTTCACCCTCTTAACAAGTCCAACTCCCATTCTCCTACTCCCTTCTTCCTCTCCCTTTTACACTATTAATTCTCCAAGAGGGGTTTGAGGAGAAAGAAGAAGGGAGTAGGAGAATGGGAGTTGGACTTGTTAAGAGGGTGAAGGTGGGAGAGGGGGGTTGAGCAAATGTAGTTTTAACAAAAGCATTATTAATAGTACATCAATTTCGTTAAGTGTTAGTGAAGGATTTGACGGTGGAATAACATTGATGTCATTTTAAACGTTTTAGGATAAAAATAGGCCGATTAAAACGTTAGGGGACCAAAATAGGATTCATCCCAGACGTTGGAGACCAAAACAATACTTTACCCTTTAATATAAATCGTGTTTTTTTACCGAGAAAAATATAGTATACCGAACTTTTAGTATATTGTAAATTTTGATTCATGATTAAAGTTGATGAATTTATAGATGATTAACATGGCAGTTTATATAAAAGAGCAAAAAACACTTAATCTGATAAATGTAAATAGACAAAAATAGCTAAAGAAGAACACAATTAAATGTCAATACTATAAAAATTCGATATAAGACATGCAGTTTTTAAGAGAAGTTAGTTCTTAACTGTGATTCAGGTTGTGCCAGTAAAAAATACCCAGCATTCTATATATATGAATTACCTTTTTTTCTCTCAAATCTGGAACACTTTGCTCCCAAATTTTCCAGACAATGTTGATTGAGTATTTGAGTAAATTCCAATTTTAACACTTCACAGCAACTCCATCTCTTTTAGCATTGTGCAATTCCATTAATGGAATGTTAAATTGTTAGCTGCTTTTCTACTACTAGCTACGTCTAGTTAATTGACACCTAGCAACCCGTTCCACAAAACACTACATTTCTTGCATAAGCAATCCTAGATTACTCTCAAGTGAATCATTGTGAGATGCACTATCTCTATTTGACAGCCATAGCCAAAATAAGTAAGTCATAGTCACGACAAAAGCTCATGCGAATTAAAAGAACCACAGATATCAAAACTCCAGCACAAATAAATGCATTCTCAGCAAATTTCAGAAATGGGTCCTGTTACAGGCTTACAGCAGAGAACGATTCAATTCAATTGGGGATGAAGAGAAATAACAAGTGCCAAAAAAAAGTTATTTAAGAAGTCCACAGAAAAAGCAAAACAGGACAAGTCCAACGGAATCTACAACGATAGCATCAGACTCCATGAAGAACCTCGAGCTCCCGCACCAATAAATTAGATAGAAACTTCAACTCCAAAAATAATCAAATAGCAAAACAAAACACATCGACTAAGATTATATAGCTGAGGTGGAAGTTTCCAATTACTTGCCTGCATCGAATTGGCGTTAGCCTGTGATTTCTCTGGCGCGCCCATCTCAGCTCCTCAAATTCAAAAGCAGGTAAGGCGCATAACTCAACCTCGGGGGGCCTTGAGATTAGGGTTTTTGTGAAGAAGGAGAATGAGAGAGAAATTAATTACAGTGAAAGAATTAAGCTTCGCGGGATCAAAAGGAAACCCTAACCGCCATTGACGTAACAGCGTGAACTTTCTCCTCTCTCTCTCCTCTTTTTCTCTCTCTTCCCTTTTAATATTTTTTCTATGCAAAAATGTGACCCCGACCTTGGATTAAGCAGAGAAAGGAGTAGAAAACTATTAACGCTTTGTATTAAGGTGTGGAATGACAGTGATGCCCCTGGAGTTGGATCAAACTACGAACAGCCCATTGACTCAGGGCCCGCGCTGTTCCATGCGATTTCGCGGTTTGTTTTGTTTCGCCAATTTTCAATCCCAAAGTAAAATCAGTAAATGCCAAGCCGTTTGGGGTCTATCATACGATCCCCGCTAAAGTTCTAATCCCACAGCACAAAAAGATTTAAATCCGGATTAGCAATGGTCTGCCAATGGAAATATATTATTTTTAAATGTTATAAGTCGGATAAAATAAAATTTTAAATCAAATAATTATATCGATCCGGTAGACCTAACCATAATATTTATAACAATCTTCCTCAATTTTGAGGAAAATTTTGTGAGAATTGTGTTAGTTATTGAATCCTGTTAGAGAGCCAATGAAAAATTTTGACAAATGTGTATAATAAATTAGTTATTTAATTTAATAGAGATAAATAATAAATTTAAAAAATTTTATTCAGTTATTTTACATCAAAATTTAAATTTTAAATCCCCATTCAAATTTTAAACTTTTAAAAAATCTAGTTAGTTATTTTAAAAAAATAACTATCTAAAATCTTAATTTATTAAAATATTTCACTCAAATACTCTCTTCTTTTTCAATCGGCGGCCACTCACTTTCATCAATAATCATCCCATTTCACACGCACTCACCCTTAGTAAAAAATTAACCATCTACTTAAAGATAAAAATAATCATCCGCATACCTAATAAATTGAACATCTAACATATTTTAATTATTTATAACTAAACATAATCCAATCAAAATAATCATCTACATAAAAATTAAAATGACCATCCGCATACCTACTAAAATGACCATCCCAAATTGACCATCATTAAAATAGAAGATGATGAATAAACAAAAGAAACAACTATTATGGTGAAACATAATTTTGAAGGACTAGGCAGGCATTGTTGTGAAGCATAGGGCTCAAATCATGAAAGAAGCTAATCATGCTTGGATCCGAAGAAGGAGAGTATGGTGGTATCATCGGTGAGAAGTTGCTTGAAGAAATAGGAGAAAGCGAAGCCGGTTCGGAAGAGAGATGCGAAAACAACAGCAGCAACGTTAGGTTGAGCGTCGGAAGGCGAGGCGCGTCAGACTGACCGGCGGAGGTGAGGACGATGTCGGTTGAAGGATGCGGCAGCGTCGGTATGGCCGGTGAAAAATTCAGTGATGCGAGATGAGGATCGGAGATTAGAAATAACCGTACGTAGTGTGAATGGATTTAAATGCTAATCCTAATTTTTTAAATTTTAAAATATAAAATTAAATAATTAATTAATAATCTAATTTTTAATTATAATTTTATTTTTTTAATCTATTGTACACATTGTACACAATTAATATTGATTCCCAATACTTTCTCTTAGTTATTTGATTTTTTTTGACATTGAAAATTATATTATACCTAATTTTAAACGGTTGAGTGCTAAGATAGTATTTAATATGGAGTGTTGGAACTAAAATTAGAAAATTAAAATTCAGTATTATTTTGATAGTTAGAAACTAAAATTTAAATACAAAATTTCAGTTACTTCAATATTTTTAAAAAAATAGGATACACAGAATTGAAATTTTAAAGATAGATACTGAAACTCTAACAAATAACTCCTTCTCAAAATACTCTAATTCCAAGTTTATCCTCATCCAGTTCTTTTACCACCACTTCTGCTTTATTGCCGCCACCAAAACCACCATCTCTCACCTCATAACTTCATCCCATCTCTCATTTCTACCATCAACAATAATACGAAAAACAATATCATAAATATATCTCATAATTAGAATTGAGGGAAAAAAAAAGAGAATAGAAGAAAATAAAGGAAGAAAGGAGGAGACAATGGTGTAAAAAGAGGAGCTGCCAACGGGTGCTGAATCGAAGTGAACCGTGGATGCTAGGCAATGGCGACGGACAGGAAAAAGGAGAGTGAAGAGGGTGATACGACGTTCTGAGTGAAGAAGGTGGCGCTCCAAGGACGTGGGAAGAAGCGGCACCGAAATCACGATCTCGAGGATTTTTCTGGCGGCGTGATTGAGAAGCGTTACCACCACTGTCACACGCTTTGCTGAATGGGATCGTCTTTTGTGTCGATGTTCGTGAACTTGCCGATGACAGGATTGAATGGAGGTAGTCTTCAATGCTTCGACGTAGTTCCAGGATAGGGTCAGTGAAAAAAGGAGAGAAAGGGGTTCTGAAAATTGAATTTAAGGGGTTAGGATTTTATTTTAAAGTTGAAGTATAAATAAATATATTTTAATAACTTCAATAATTTTAATCTCTTATATTTTTATTTTAAATTAAACAGAATACACCAAACATAATATTTAAACTTAATTTACTCTCTGCCTCTTAATTTATATCTCTTAATCTCTGTCTTTCAATCTTAATTTCTCTATCTGAAGGTAACCTAAGTGATGGAGGTCCTAAATCATATTATTAAGTTTATATGCTTTCTGCAAATGTTGAAGGCTCTTTCTAAGAAATTCAAGGAAATGCAGTTTGATCATTTGAAGTTGCATTTCTTATAGTTATTCATGGTCATGCTTTATTTGAGACTCTTCTCAACCTCATCTCTTTAATATTCAACTTCCAACGACAAATCTTTCATACTCTCGTACCTAATCATCACATGTGGCTTCCCACCAAAAGTCGTCACTTCGATTTCCAATCGCATGAATTTCGAAACTAGTAAAAACCAAATGATGTGATTGCATTGGTTTATCGAAAACGACGGCATTTAATGTCTTCTAATTGTCACCCAAGTTATTCATTGCAAATGCCAAACGAACTTTGCAGCCAAATTTTGATTTTTTCGAGTCCTAAGGGTTTTTAACCTCCGACATATGCAAAATCATTGTGTTTGCCTCCAATCCTCACCCAACGCTTGTAGAACGAGATCATTCTCTGATTTGATTTCTTGCACATGTGCTTATGCACAATCTTTCACCACCCTTTCCACCCATCGGTTTCACCTTCAAATTAGGAATTTGGGAAAGATTGCTATGTATATTAGGGTAAGGTCTACTGGTTGTTTGGTTTAGATATTGAGAAGGGTAAAGTATTAAATTGGTCTCCTATGTTTTGGGTGAATCCTATTTTAATCCCCAACGTTTAAAGTGTCCTATTTATATCCAAAATAGTTTTAATTAGCCTCAATCAAGTCCTGTCGTTAAGTCACAGTGAAATTGGTAACAACGTGTCTGATGTGGCCGTTTAAAGGGGTAGGGGTTAATAGACGTGTAAGGTTCCCACGTTGAGACAGAACGCATACTCTAATACTGACTCTTCTTCTTCTTCTTGTGAAGCACGAAACGAAAATACCCACAAATCCTACCGATCGTCATTCAAAGGTTGCGATTCGAATGTAGAGAGGTGACATTGTCGTTCGCTAATATTCAAGTTCCACCCTAGCAGTTAGTTTGAAACCATTCATCTCCTAAAGAAGATTGTGTCAGGTATTCATTTATCAAATCTCCTCCACCCATTTGGTTTTCATCTTAATGCATGATGATATGTGATGATGCTATATGTGTGATTGTATAGTTCAATATTCATTTTATTGTTTTGTTTTGAAAGTTTTTATTTTGCCATAGTGATTAAATGTATGCCTTTAAATTGTTGTTGATTAATATGAGAATTTTATTGAGTATGTTATGTTTGTCTGACAGTTTATTGAGATAATGAGTTATTTTAGTGTCAAGATACACCATAAAAAAAGTTTGGGGTTTGACAGTGAACCTTTACACTATGTGGGGGTGAGACTTTCATAGTGGACTATTGTGATGAAGATAAGTGGAGTAGATTCGAGGCTACTAAGATAGTAGTCAAACAAGGTATTTGGCAGAGAATATCGATGCAATGTAGTATAAGTCTCTAAAAGAAGAAACAGAGAAAGGAATGAGGATGCTTCAGACAGATAATGACACAATAGATATAGCCAAAATTGGACTGAGGGATAACATAATGGAGTTTTTTGTTGTTCACAAAGATGGTACTACTGCTAGGAAAGCATGTACCATTGAGGAAGTCCAAGACATAGATGGTGGTGAGGCTAGTGCACCTATTGTGAAGACTGTTGGGTCTAGTCCAATTGTGGTGCATAAGGCCCAATCATCTATAGGGGCCAAGGTCGGTAAGAAACCCAAAGTTTTGGAGATACCTTAAAAGAGTATGGGGACATGTTCTATGTTAGAGGAGAATTGTATATCTGCAGAGAGGACAAATTCTTCAGGTAATGATGAATCTAAGGATGATGACTATCAGCCAAAGAGTGATGATGGAGATAATGATGAACAGTGGAGTGAATTCAGCTCTGAAGATAGTGCAATGGAAGTAGTTTTTTATAACAGTGATGATGATTGGAATGGTGATGGAGTTTGTTTGCTGTTGATATCACAACTATGAAGGATTCTCAAAAGATGAAAGAAAGTATTGCAGCTGAGAGAGTGGAAGTAGAATTCAGTGCCAGTTTTACTAAGGAAAAGGAGAAAGTGGTGGCTGTTGGACTAAGGGATGAAGATGATGGATATGACAGTGAGGAATTATGGGATGTCCCTGTAAGCGATGATGAAGGGGATCCCTCATTGAGGAAGTATCCTTTGCACAAACATTTGAAGAATATCAAAGAGTATAAACGAGAGGTTGGCATAATATATGTGGACAGGAATGCTTTTAAGGAATGTGTAACTAGCTATGCAGTGCACAGTGACAGAGGATTATGGTTCTCAAAGTGTGATAGCCGTATGTGGCATGCTAAGAAGGATGCAAGTGGTTTGCATACTGCCATAAGATTAAAAGGGAGGATACATGGCAGTTGACCAGCTATTATAAAAGACACACATGTAGCAAGGCCACCAAAATTGGAATCATGAGTTCCTAATGGCTTAGCAAGGCATTTATGAAGAAGACTTGTGAGAACCCAAAGATTAAGTTGAGAACTTTTATGAAGAAAGTATGCACTCATAGCAAGTGGAATGTTAACCTCACAAAGTTTAAAGCTGCCAGAGTCAAGTAGTTAGCATTGGATGAGATTAATGGTACTTATGGAGAGTAATATAGGAGAATATATGACTATCCTGCCGAGTTACTAAGGTCGAATTCGGATATCACTATTCGTATACAAGTTCAAAGACCTCTTGAGTTTCAATTAGAGATACCAATCCCTAGTAAGGATATGAGACCAACCTTTGAGAGGATTTATATCTGCTTGGATGCTTGCAAAAGGAACTTCATGGTATGTAGACCCATTATTGGCCTTGATGGATACTTCATCAAGACTCCATATGGAGGTCAACTTCTAACAACTATTGGATGGGACTCCAATGATCAGATTTTGTCAATTACCTATGCTATTGTTGAAGTAGAGACAAAAGACCCATGGACTTGGTTTTTATTGAATTTGTGTGATGATTTGAGCGTTGATAAAATCAGAAGGTGTACATTTATGAGCGATCAACAAAAGGTAACCCTCATTTAATTTGATTACTTGGTTCTTGTTTATGTCATAGGATATTTACTTCAAATTGTGATGTTATTGACTTGTTCTGTTTTTAAATTTTGTGTCCAAAGGATTGATTCCTACCTTTGATGAGTTGCTGCCTGGCATAGATCATAGGTTTTGTGTCAGGCACTTATATAGCAATTTTAAAAAAAGGTACCAAAGTGTTTAGTTGAAATTGATGATGTAGAAGGTTACAAAGGCAACATATGTCCAGGAGTGGGAGAGAAGAATGAAGGAGATTCAGATGGTTGATCAAGGAGCTTATAAGCATCTCATGGAGATCCCTGTTAAGTTTTGGATCAAGTCCAAGTTTAGTTATTTACCCATATGTGATACACTTGTAAACAATATGTGTGAATATTTTAACTTTGTTATAGTAGAGGCTAGAGAGAAACCTATAATGTCTATGTTAGAAGATATTAAGGTTTATCTTATGAATAGGTGGGCTGATAATAGACAAAGTATACTGACATATGCTGGAGATGTTTTGTCAAAAATAAACAAAAAAAAAAATAAAAGAGAGTTTGATAAGGGTGGGGAGTGGATAGCCATCTATGTGGGTAGAGACAAGTATGAGGTGTCCAGCAGCCAGGGTAATAGGAACAAATTTGTTGTGGACTTAATGAACCATGAGTGCTCCCGTAAAAAGTTTCAGCTATCAGGTTATCCTTGTGAGCATGCCATGAGTTGCATTAGAAAATGTGTTTAAATATTAAGAACTATGTGAACAACTACTATAAGAAAGAGATCTATGTGAACTGCTATCAACATGTTATCTATCCTGTTAATGGACTAAATCTGTGGGAGGAATTCAGAATGATAATGTGCTACCACCAGTGCTTAGGAAACCAATAGGGTGCCCTAAATTAAGCAGGAACAAGGGTGGTGATGAGACATGAAATATTGGACCACTGTCGAAATTATCCAGGAAAGGACAACAAAAAAAATGCTCCTACTATTTTATACTTGGTCACAACAAAAGAACCTGCCATAGAAAACGTAAGGTGGAGACATCGACAAAAAAGGTAAAAATTGCATGGACCTCATCTAATTGTAAGAATTAGAATTAACTATATAGATTGAAACTAATATTGGATTAATATCAATTTGTTGATATCTCTGCTTTTTGTTATTGGTTGTAGCATAATACAGTTCAACAATCCAAGAAGTGTTGGTATAACTAGGACTAGAAATTCCATCAAGATAGCAGCAAAGCCAACAACAAAAATAATAACAAAAACTCAGGCAAAGAGAGAGAGCAATGCACAAGCTGTAGGGACACAACAGTCACAAAACTCCTCCAAGAGAGCTAAATGCACCAACAACAATAGTCAATTCCAGCCATCTACAATAATAATTAATAGTCCATCAAAAAGGATCTTGAAGTATATGGCCAAAACACCACCTAGGACCTGAAAAGTATTGGGATGAATTTATAGTACTATGATTAATGTATACTTTGTAATGAAAGTGACAATGACTAAGGACTTTTGGACCTGTAATACTTTAGAGAAGTTACGTTAAGACTTCTATTTGATAGTTATCTTTTGTGTTGTTATTTTTCTGTTTATGTCAAGCTACTTTAAGACTTATTTTGATATTATAATGTTTTAGAGAAGCTACTGTAAGACTTCTCTAGTATCAATGATTAAAAGTTATTTTCAGGAGTATAATTATGTGAACTGCTTCTTTAAGCCTTCTACTTATTGGTTGTCGAACTGATTTAAAATGTTACAATGCCCAAAAATGTATGTTCATAGATTAAAAAACTCATTTTTTTTATTTTGCTCAATAGTTGACAATGTTTATAGCACATACCTTTACACATTCATATCAAATTAGAGACAAATTTAGCAAAATAGATAAACATATATAATATCACCCTAAACCACAATTCTAAATCTTGCAGCAATTCAAATGTATGTCAAACTCATATGTCTTGCATAACTAAATCGATCGATCATATAGCAACAACCTATCCGTTATCCATCCTAGAACTCTAGTAGCAAGTGCCAATGCGAATTTTCTTTCAGCTTTCTGCAGGTTTTTCTTCAACACACTTGCTTTCTTCTTCAGTCTTTGAATTTGTGAGTCTTACCCTTCAGTCTCTACCCAAGTAAAATACTCACATTCTTCTCCGATCTGTTCTCAGAAGAACAAAAAGAGGATATCAAACAGTTAAAAGCTCCATACACTAGCAACCAATGATGAATCAAAAGAAGAGACTGCAAAGAGGACACTTACCTGATAGTTGACGCATTCCCAAAATATTCTTCCAGGGTTCTCCACTATAGAGGATGTTCACAATACTGATCTCTCCTCACAAAACCACGTCTTCCTTCTCCCACAAGTTTTGCTGCTGCTACGCGAACCTTGAGAAGAGAATGGAGGAGTCATTCTCAGAAGACGATGATCAACAATATTGGTGGTTTATGATTTACTTATTGACCCTATTTTCTTTTTCTTTTTTTTTTATCTTGCTTCCAACGGTTAAGTCGAGCGTGTGTACCAGGTTGGCCACGTCGGACACGTCGTTACCAATTTCACTATCACTTAACAACAGGATTTGATTGAGACCAATCAAAACTATTTTGCATGTAAATAAGACACTTCAAATGTTGGAGATTAAAATATGATTCACTCCAAACGTAAGGGACCAATTTAGTACTTTACCCTATTGAGAAATTAATGTTTGTATTACTTTGATAAATTTAATTTAGATATATTGTAAAACCGTTTTATATATACATCTAATCACATAACATCATATTAGCAAAAATAATGATCTTTTATATTAATCGCATAAATAGTCATCCAAAAAAATGATTGTGATTGTAGGATTATATAAAATGTTTTATACTATCAATGCATCAAAATAAACTCTACTTTGATTTGATAATTTTGTTTTTCTAGCTTCTAACATTTCAAAATAATTCATAATATTATGTAATAGATTATTAACACAGTTTGCTATGTCATCTACAATGTTAGTTACATAAAAGCATTTTTTGTTAACCAAAATGTGATTAATTTGATCATTTTGTCAAATCCATTAATTTTTTTAGGATTCTTTTATCTTTTTTGTATTTTTTAACATTTTTTTGTTGGTGCCATCATTTTTTTAAATACCATTTTTACATAGGAGGATGAGAAAAAAGTTGAGATTGTAGAAAAAGTGAATAGAGAGGAGAGGGTGAAAAGAGGAGAGGGGAGTCGTGGTGGTAATTGATAAGTCATTACAACTTTTCTGTTAGCCAATTCAGCATTTTCATAAATAAAAACGACTTTGTCGGATGTTTAGTTATTTTTGTCAAAATTAAGAATTTTTTTAGAGGCTAATTTATCTTTTATATCTTTTAAAATTATTTTGCCAATACTAAAATATTTTGAATATTGTTTTGGTAGGTTACTCTTTTAATAAAAAAATCAAATTAAAAATAATTTAAAAATTTAATTAAAAAATATAAAAAGTTAATTAAAAATTTGATAAAATATAAGAATCAATAAAATAATTAAATTTATAAAAAATAAAGAGTGATATTATTATTTTCTATCAAATTTAATGCACTACTTCTTCTTCGTGTTATGGGCCTTCGAAGCTATCATATAACATATTTACTTCAAATCAGCCATTTTCATTTCAAATTTCATTCGTTTCGTTACATTGCATTACATTAAATTGAACAATTTTTAGATACTCCACTATCTAAACCAATGTTCTGAAAACCGGTTCGAATAATAAGAAAAATCGCAGGATTTGAAAATCGGCGTTGAACCGATGAATCGGCCGGTTACCGGTGGGTCGAACCGAACCGGGACTCGGCCGGTTTTTTAGCCTTGCAGCAAAACGGCTGCGTTTTGCGTTTTGGAACCCTAATTCCCTTTTCAGTTTTCCCCTTCGCACTTTCCTTTCGTCTAGCAGCACTCCAGCGTCCTGAAGCAAGGGTCAGAGAGAGTGAGACTGTGAGAGACAGAGAGAACGCCTTCAGCACCATCGCGCCTTCACCTCCGTCGCGCCTTCAGCACCGTCACGCCGTCAGCACCATCGCGCTGTCAGCTCCGTGGCGCCGTTGGGTCCGTCGCGCAGTCAGCACCGTCGCGCCCTCTGCTCCATCGCGCACTCAGCTCCGTCGCGCCCTCAGCCACTTCGACCAGTCACCTCCGTCGAGCTCTGCCTCTGAGAGAAAGCAATAGAGTTCGGTTGAAGCGTTGAAGCGTTGAAGCGGTGAAGTCCTTCGAGCTCTGAGAGAAAGCAATAGATTTCCTCATCTCCAGGTAATTTTTAATTTAGTTATGAACATGATTTTGTGATGAAATCTGATACTGATTCTGATGAACTGAACTCTGAGTCTCTGAAACTGTTATGAATACATTTTTGTAGTTTTTGCATGTTTTAGGCAGGCTTAATGTTTATTCGATCTGTTCTCTGCTCTTATATCCTATCCCCTTTGGGCTGAGCAGAATGAGAAGAGTTAGCAATTAGCTTGACTTTACTGCTTTGTAGAGCCTTGTAGCTGATGCTATGGCATACTCAGCCATACTTCCTGACTCTTAATGTGAGTTTCTGCTGAAGGCTATGCTTTGCACTGCATTTGTAGTGAGTGCCCTAATAAATTTTTGTACTCTCCTTCAGTAGCTAATTAATCTGGACAATTAATCTTGAGTGGGACATAGCTTGATGATTCAAATTATCCATGAATTGAAAGAAATTGGCTTGTTGCAAATAATAGAAAACCTTTGTGCTTCCAGAAACAAAGAGGGATTTGGACAGAGCAATATGCACATGTAACTTATTACCAGAAAATTTCTTAAAGTCTTTTAATTTTTTAATTTTAATTCTCTCTTGAATAGTTCATTATTGGTGATGGCAATAACATGTATGATTTGATTGATTTCACTTATGTTGGAAATGTGGCTCATTCCCATTTATGTGCTGACCGAGCTCTAGCTTCAGAGGGGGAAGTTTCAAAAAAAGCTGCAGGAGAGGTACCTTTGAAAGATTCTCTCATTACATTTTTTGGTATATAAATATTTGTTTAATTATGTAAATGAAGATTAAACATGGACATCTTAGAAGGCGGTGATGATGATCCTGCTCTATTGTAGATGGGTCGTTAGTTATTCACAGGTGTACATTCTTTAGAAAGATATACAACAAAAAATCTTATTCCACTTAGTAGGGTTGATGATTGATGACAAACTTGGATCATTTTGATGCTGCTATGTTATGTTTGATTGGTTGTTTTGTTTTTTGACTTTTGAATTTGTATTTGAATGAGATTATAACATTCTGGTTTATGTAGTACTTTTAATTTGAATGATATTTTAAAGTTTAGATTAGACTATAATTATATTTTCATGTGTTTATTTATATTTTATTTATTATTTTATTATAAAACGGTTTTTTCGGTTCAACCACGGTCGAACAGGTTGAACCTATGAACCAATAAACCAGTAAGTAGAACGATTCGATGATCGGTTCGGTTTTCAGAACCTTGATCTAAACATAAGTTGCTTATCGATGATAATGTAAGAGGGATTCTTTTACCCGAATAATTTTTTTTTATTTAAATATGGATTGGACATTTTTTAATATTAAGCATTACATCATTGCAATTCAAACACATTATACACTCGTTTACACAATACTTAAGGATTTTTATTCACAACTTGATATTTGTCGATATTCAAATCCGAATATAATATTTTAAGAGATACATGACTTATCATTTGAGGCTTTGAGCTAAATCCTAAATTGCACCACGAATGATTTCTGATCTGTATATGTGCTTTTGGGCTTATGCCATCAAATAAAAAAAAATATTCTGTCAGGATATTGATCAAATTTGAGCTAAGATTTTCTACTTTTGACTAAAATTTTATGGGTTTGAGGTGGCCCATTGGGCCAATATTTTGGATGATACCATTTTTAGAAACTAAATAAAAAAAGTCCACATAACCAAAGAATACAAATTAAGTGAAAGTCCAATCCAAAAAATAAATTAAAAGTACATCAAAAATGGATTATGGCCTGTTTCAACTTTCAATACAAAACAACAAATACAAAATATCTTCTCCCCATATACAAGATTACAAAGTACATCTTCAAGTAATGTTAGGTGCCACAAAAATGTATATCTTAAAAGCAATACATGACTAGACCATAAACAGTTAAACACATTCGCCCAGCAGGATACTTGTTGATAACTGGCTACTATTCCATAGTTGGACACTTGGACTCGCTAAAAAGAATGCAGAACGAATATCAATTTAAGCATCAAATTATAATAAATAAAATTTTGTCCGGATATTTTAATTTTCTTAAACACTTATTATAGGTGTGGGAGTGGATTTTTTCAATTTTTTAAAATTATTTTATAAAATGTAATTTTAATTATTTAATATTTTTTATATATATATTTTAAGTAACTTAA
>NC_029785.2:131091560-131100852 GCF_000816755.2 Arachis ipaensis | reverse complement strand
ATAAAATATAAAATTATATTTTATCAAATAAAAAAGAAATTGAGACATTTCCCATTACAAATAACTAGTCCCACTCTAGTGGCGAAGTTAAGGCAGGGTAATGACTAATGACAAAGCAAAGAAAAGTGGTTAATCCGCCACTCTTTGGTTTCTCCGCCTCTTTCACTTGCTCCTCCTAACTCCCAACGGATTCATCGAGGGACACCTTTTCTTTCTGTCTTATATCTTCTCAGATCTCCCTTCTCCCTTTTATTTCCATTTTCGCCATTCCCATTCTCCGTTCTCTCTCTCTCTCTCTCTCCAAAATGCAGTCGACTCTCTCACTCTCCTTCTCTCCTTCTTCCTCCGCCGCAGCAGTTTCCAGATCAAACACCACCAGATTCTCACTAAACACTTCCACGCCCCTCAATCTCCGCTTCTGCGGCCTCAGGCCTCAGGCATTAGCTTTCAATGCTTCCGGCAACCATCGTTCCTCTCAGCTCCCGTCCCGTCCCCGCTCTCAAGCCATCTCAGCTGCGCTCTCCGCCAATGGCAGCCCTCCCAAATCCTTCGACTATGATTTGTTGATTATTGGCGCTGGCGTCGGCGGCCACGGAGCTGCGCTTCACGCTGTAGAGAAGGTCCGATCTCCCAAACTTGATCTCAATTATTTAATGCTTAATAGTATCTTACAAAAGTAAGCTTAGCAGGACAGGGTTTATCTGGGACTAATAATTGTTTAATATAATTAGATTGATAAGGTTCAATAGTGGTGCACTGTACCATACTGTAAATTACTTGTTATGTATAAGTGTATAACTATCTTAAGGATCACATGACAATTACAGGGTTTGAAAACGGCAATTGTGGAGGGAGACGTGGTGGGAGGGACGTGTGTGAACAGAGGCTGTGTTCCTTCAAAGGCTCTTTTGGCTGTGGCTGGTCGTATGCGAGAACTGCAGAATGATCACCATTTGAAGTCCCTGGGCTTGCAGGTAACAATGCTATATAATATCTTAGTTAATTTGGTTTCAAAATTTGAATCTATTGTGCTGTCAATTGCTGTGATGGCAATGGAATACTGGTATTTGCCCCATGGTAGAGCAGTGGGCCGATCAGATACACGAGTAAATTGGTTTCCTTTGTTTTGCTTGATCTAGGTTTCTGCTGCTGGGTATGACAGACAAGGAGTTGCCGACCATGCTATAAATCTTGCGTCAAAAATCCGCAATAACTTAACCAACTCAATGAAAGCACTTGGAGTAGATATACTTACTGGTTTTGGAAAAATTTTGGTAAGTCATGAATCTATAGTTAATATTTTGGGCTGTGGATCCATATTTGTGTCATGCCTAATTGCTTGGGAAAAATGAACCATTTGTTTATTGAGCAAGGCTATCCTTAAACTTCAAAAGATTCCAAGTTCTTGACATTATTTTGCTTTATGAATTTGTTTAGGGTCCTCAAAAAGTGCAAATTGGCTCCTCAGACAAAATAGTAACTGCGAAAGATATCATTATTGCAACTGGATCTGTTCCTTTTGTTCCCAAGGGCATTGAAGTTGATGGTATGTATCAATTACTTCACAACATTAGTATTTGGATTGGAGATATTTTTATTGATTACTAGTATTTAACTTATTCGTCTCCATTAGAATTTATATGATGAGATTGTCGGTCAGTATATTACAATAGTACATTCTATTTATGATCTCAAATGTCAGTTTAATGATTCATATTTTAGAAAAAAAGAGGATTTTATTAAGACGAGGAGGAGGATAATAAAATTGGGGATAATGGTTTCCCTATACAAATGCAAAACAAACAAAACATTTATCAATAAAACATAGCTTTCTAATCTCTCAACATGTCAGTTTGATGATTCATGTAGACTCACTGTCTTTATTCAATCTTTAGAAGAGGGGATAGGGCTGTGTTCTATTTAATGGTTAACGCTCCTGACACTTGAGTTCATCAAGTGGACTGAAAGAGTCGTTATCTCTTCGAAATTGAAAAACTCAGAAATGCCATATATCCTAATTTGTTCTCTTTTCAGTTTATAATTAGCTTTTGTCCATAAATTCAACCTTGTATTCAACCTTGTTTGTCATCTCCTGATTTCTTATAAGATATATTCAGACATTCGGTATAATTACTTATTTTTTCCTAATGAAAATTTGCCAACTAATCACCTTCAGGGAAGACTGTGATTACCAGTGACCATGCACTCAAACTGGAGTTTGTTCCTGATTGGATAGCAATTGTTGGAAGTGGTTACATTGGCCTTGAATTCAGTGATGTATATACTGCACTTGGAAGTGAGGTAGTACATCTTTGGCATACATTTTTTGTTATCTTTTATACTTGAGAAATATTACATATAGTTGACTGTTGTTCAACCTTGTACAGAACTTGAAAGAGAGATACTACATATTTGGCATGCTTTTTTCTTTCTCAATACTTTTTATTCTGAGAAGTATTACAAATAATTGAGTGTCGTACAACCACATCCCTCGATATACAAAATTTATAACAAATATTTAATTTATTAAGGCTAGTAATTTAGTTGTAATGATATTCTGCAGGTTACTTTTGTTGAAGCTTTAGATCAGCTTATGCCTGGATTTGATCCAGAAATTGGAAAATTGGCTCAGAGGGTTCTTATTAACCCCCGGAATATTGATTATCATACAGGAGTTTTTGCAAGCAAGGTAATTACATCTTGTAATTTATTGATTTAGATTTTTGTTGGTTGGCTACTTTCATGAATCACAGTCCTGATGTTTTCCATAGATCACGCCTGCAAGGGATGGAAAACCTGTCACGATTGAACTCATTGATGCAAAGACCAAGGAACCAAAGGACACTTTGGAGGTAATTTACCTGAAAATTTTATCTCTTTGATGTAAATATTTCTCTCATCATCCCATGGGAAGGAGGGAGAAGGTTATTAATTGCAAAATTGGAATTTGAGATGGAGTAAACATGGACAAGAATGTACTCATACTTAACTATTAGTTTCATTAGTAGTAACTGTTTCTGATCATGTACTTTGTAAGGCACCAACACACTCATGACAAGAGGACTTGCCACTTAACTTGAATCACATATTCAAAAGCCACAAGTGGTTGATGCACTGCACATCAATTTTGCATAAAATCAACAAAATAAGTGCATGAAGCTGCACTGAGGCAGGCAATTCAAGTCTATGATGATTGATAACCAAATTACTCTTCTTTCTTGTCTATGTTTAGCTTTAGAGATAGCGGTCCCCTTGAACTTAGCACTGTGAGGTTATGAGCTGAAATCCTTAACTAATTGTAGTGCTAGGTTTTGTGGGATCCTTGAACTATCTGGAAATCTCAAAGTTAAATGATCTCTTTATTTGTTTCATACCGGTTCATATGGATTCATCACAACCTGACAAGTTCTTATCTGCTTTGGTACAGGTGGATGCTGCACTAATAGCAACTGGCAGGGCTCCATTCACACAAGGTCTTGGGTTGGAGAATGTATGCATTTCTAACAGAAATGTTTTTAGGACAGAATGTTTTCCCTTAAAGAAATGATTATAAAGTTTGGCATGTTGTTCCTACAGATTGATGTGGTAACACAGAGAGGTTTCGTTCCTGTGGACGAGCGCATGCGAGTAATTGATTCAAATGGAAAGCTGGTTTGTCTCAGTCTCTCAGGTGCTAATCAAGCAATTATCTTTATCTGATCTATGGCTACTGACATAGGATTTGGAATGCTAGGTACCGCATTTATTTTGCATTGGTGATGCAAATGGCAAAATGATGCTTGCTCATGCTGCCAGTGCTCAAGGAATTTCAGGTAACTGGCAACTGATGTAATTTTCTAGAAATTATTAGTATTTTGCTTTGTTTCACTCGATAATTTCTTTTTTTGACAGTTGTTGAACAAGTTACTGGAAGAGATCACGTACTCAATCATTTAAGTGTTCCGGCTGCTTGTTTCACTCATCCTGAAATCAGCATGGTTGGACTAACAGAGGTATATCAGAATTTTCTTTTTATTTTATGTGTCATTCTCTGTAGTAATGTTACAGTAATGGACTTCTTCTCTTTCATATATGTTCTTAACTTTCCTTCCAGTTTTCTGGTCTAACACCCTTTTCCCCCCAATATTATACTATAATATTTCTGCTTCTTGTCTTGAATTTGGAAGATCAAGATCTTATATTTTGTGACCAACATAAAATCTGCAGCCTCAAGCAAGGGAGAAAGGTGAAAAAGAGGGTTTTGAAGTAAGTGTTGCCAAAACAAGTTTTAAAGCTAACACAAAGGCACTAGCAGAAAATGAAGGAGAGGGACTTGCCAAGGTTCTACTTCTGTATTTCTCTTTGATGCTATTTGCGTACGAAATGATAAATAAGTTTTACATCTTTTCTAAGGAATAACTTGCGGTGCTGAACAAGTTTGTTGTCTCTGTGTGAGACTTGCTACACATTGCTAATTGTCATTTATGCTTTAATGCAGTTGATATATAGACCTGACAATGGAGAGATACTAGGTGTTCATATTTTTGGTCTGCATGCAGCAGATCTCATTCACGAAGCATCAAATGCAATAGCATTAGGAACACGTATTCAGGTAAAATTTGTTCAGATTGACTTTTTAGTTTAGAGTTTTTCTTTTTTCCCTCACCACATTTTGTTATCAATAAAGTTTTTAGTCTATTAATGTTCGTGTTATTGGCCACCATGTGTTTTGCTGTCGTACTGTTTATTTGATAAATTTCATCATATTTCGCCACAATGCAGGACATAAAACTTGCAGTTCATGCTCATCCAACTTTGTCAGAGGTTCTTGATGAGCTGTTCAAGTCAGCAAAGGTGAGCTATCCTTTACTTAAAACATCATATTAAGCATGACCATTCCAGCATACCTAATTATTTATAATGGTGAAAATGTGAAGATAGGCATCGAGTTGTTCATGGTTTTCAATCTAAACTTCTTTCTGAAAGTGGTGAATTTAAGGTTAAATTCTATTAATACACAGCTAGTTTATTATATCTTGTGAATTGATACACGCCATCTTCAATTACTGAGGCAGGTTAAAGCACATGCTTCCATCCCAGTAAGTGAACCAGTTGCAGTGTAATCTTCCCCCAAAGTATAAATTTTGAAGAAATTTGCTTGTACTAGGAACCTCCGGAATACTCATCTTCAAGCGGAAGACTTGGGCACATTCAGAAGCCTGTAGTAGGGAACCGCTGGAAGGAGACCACCGACAGCCATGGAATGAATAGCCGCGGAGTATTAGATGTAGTATTATCACTTTTTCTTAGTATTTTTAGTGCATTCCAGAAATGCTTAGCTTCAATGTTGCATTTTTCAAACTGATTTGCTTCTCATAATTATAGTCTTCTTTAGAGTGGTATACTTTACAAAGCTCTTGGTTTTTGCACCCAAAAATAATGTACCCATTTTTTCCTCATAAGTCGAAGACTTGGCCAAATTAGTTGATGAAATTAATCCCGTCGACATCTTCGTCAAACTAATTAGCTCCCAACGAGTTCATTCTAGGTTTTCATGGGCTCGAATAGATTTGCCAAATCTACTATCGATTATTAATTGGCTTGGGAAGAGAATGAAGTTTGCTGCCGTTCCAAAATGATCAATGATAGCCCCGAATCATAGCCTTTTCAGAATTAAACCTTAAATAGTAATAAGAAAAGTTCATTTCTGTTTAACCTGACAAACAACTAACGTTTAGTGTGTGTTTTTGTTTTTGCGTTCAAAGGTAAAAAAACACGTTTAAATTTCTTGATCGCTTTGATACGCTGAAGTGATTTTTGTACTCAAATCTACGTTTACAAAACGCTTTTGAACTACCGAAAGAAGTACTGAGTAGTATTATTTTAGACCATTTCATCATTCTTTTATTATCTTGCTATTCCATCCTTCCTTTCATTTAAATTAAAATTAAACGCTAAAAAACCCTCTAATTTTGAATAACTCTTCTTGATCTAGCTATGTCAAGTCGTCAAAAATTCCGTAATGAATACTTTTTTCAAAAGTTAAACAAGATTGCTAATGATGATCAACATGAGAAAAAAAAAGATTAAATTTTCAAATGAAAAATGGCCCTTAGTACAAATAGACGTCGGAACACCGGATACAAATATTCGGGAACTTTTTTTTTATAATCATTCTGTAGTCGATAATAACGCTCATATAAACTTCTATGATAAAACGTAACAGAGAGAGTGGAAAGCCGATAAAGACATGCCAAGCTTAGATTTGTAGAGTAAACCTATGACATGCCTGCTACCCATCATACGATGATTTCATAATATTATAAGAGTGGGAGGAGATATCATAAGACTCTAAAAATTATAACAAAGGATTATTCATAGCTTGTTAATTTAGATTCGATGAAAGCTTAAATTATGCCTACATACATTTCCCTAGAAACCCACTACGTTTGCTTATGGCTTCTGATATCCGTATAATTCTACGGCAGTTAAACAATCAAATAGGAGAAAAACACATGCAACTAAATATTCCACTGAGAAACTTTAAATGGTCTTTAACAGAAATCACCAACAAAGCACATCATTATCTCGGGATTAATTAAAAACCATAAGTATCCATAAAATTGAACTATACTACTGAATTTAGATTAAAACAAAAGGTTAACACCAAAACATATATAGAGCTGGAATAAGGAATCTAAATGAAAAAACCCTAATAGCTCCATTCGATAGTAGCAGTTTACTCTTCCTCAGCGGATCCCTCGTCGCTCTTCTTGTTATGCTTCCTTGCATACCTCTGGTTCCTCAAAAACTTTGGATCCATCTACAGTAATTGCCGACAACACAATATTATTAGAACAAAAATGAATGCAAACAGATCAACTGAGAAGGTTTAAAGGGAAATTTGAAATAAGAAAGGGTGGGGAAAAAACAGTACCCCTTTGGTGGAAGTGTGGCGGTGCTTCTTTGGCTTCTTGATGCCATTCTTGTGGGCCTTGTAGGACTGGTTGTGAGCTGTGTGGTTCTTCGACTTTGCCATCTCTGAATCTACAAAACAAAACAAATTAGAAATAAGGAGAAGAAAATGGGTGAGAAATTACGGCAGAGAAATTGAAGAAGAAGAAGAAAAAAAGAACCGTGAAAAAGCAGAGGGAGTGCTGAGCTCTAGGGTTTTCTGCGGAACAGGAAATTAGAAACGAAGCAAATGGGATGTTTATATATGTGAGCGAAAACCCTAGGACATTTTGTCTTCTTAATTACAATAATGCCCTTCCGGGCCGGAGACAGATAGTTAGGCCCAATTTATGTTAAATTAATATAAGAAGACGCCTTAAAATCATATGAAAAAAAGAGCTTTGTAAAAAACTTATTTTTTGTAATATGTTTGTAGTATGTACTTAAATTCCATACATTAATCCAAGTCCAAAAAAATTTCATACATTACTAGTATTTTGGTCCATAAAAATATTATGGAAACATAGTTAATTTGGATTGGTCAAATGGTCAGTTTACTCATCTGCTTAAGTAATTATATCCACAATAGATTATTTCAGTAGTATAAATTATGATACAAAAGATTTATAAAATACGAGGGTCTTCATAATAAAAATAAAAAATCAAATAATGAGTTTTTTAGTTATTATTTTTATACAGAAAAGTTTAATTCTTTATTAATAGTTAATTTTAATATTTATTATCTAAAATTTGAAAGAATTTAATGTATATATTTTTACATTTGATGCCTATTTTTGTTTTTTATTAATTAGAATGTAGAACTTAAAATACCATCGTCATACACCCTTATTGTAGCTTAAACAAATACCATAAAAAAATACGCATCGTAAATTTGCAGAGCAGGACATGCGGAGGATTTGTATTGGTGGCAAATTGGTAATTGGCTAATGGGGGTAGCAAATGCAAATGTAAGATGTGAAAAGACAATTGAGGACTTATGGTGGTGTGGGATCTCATCGATCGCGTGGCTTCCTTTCGTTTTTGTCATTCACATAATTTCGTGAACTAAGCAGCGATCTGTGACACTCTCTTCTCCCCAGATTCATACACACCTTTCTCTCCATTTCCCACTTTCCCTTTGGATCTCCACGCTGAAAGCAAAACCATGTTTCTCTTCGACTGGTTCTACGGCATTCTAGCTTCCCTCGGTCTTTGGCAGAAAGAAGCTAAGATTCTTTTCCTCGGTCTCGATAATGCCGGAAAAACCACCCTCCTTCACATGCTCAAAGATGAGGTAACAACATCGAACAATTTCCCTGTCTCCTAATCTTTTTTTTTTGTGTGTGATTCTGAATGGTTTAAAAATGAAATTTAAATTTTCTTTCCATGTCATTGCAGAGATTAGTTCAACATCAACCAACCCAACACCCCACTTCGGAGGAATTGAGCATTGGGAAGATCAAGTTCAAAGCTTTCGATTTGGGCGGTCACCAAGTTGCCCGCAGAGTCTGGAAAGATTATTACGCCAAGGTCATTAATCAATCCTTTGTGTTTATCAAATTTTGACTTTTTTTCCTCTCTTAAATGAAAAATTTTAAGATAATGCAGCTTTAAAATGATTTTAGTTTTTGAAAATGGGATATCTTTATGTGGCTTGCGGGAGGGTATTTATAATAGGGATTAATGTGTACTTGGTTGTCATTTAATATAGATGTCTATATGATGCATGCATATCCTGCTTTTTATGTGCAGATTTGTTGTTTTTTTATTGTTATTTGTGTAGGGATTCCTGTCAAATCTTCAATGAAAAACATACTAACCTTAAATTTTATCAGCATTATGTTGTTTCCAGAGTGTGCATGGTTTACAAGTGTTTTGGTTAGAGCCGTAGTGGAATTTCCTTTTCAGTTGGATGTGATGTAGCAATTGTGCTTCTTAGATTGATTTTCAATTGAAGCCTGAGACGTGCTAATCTTCAGCCTGGATACCAATTGCTTTTGATATGATTGGCTAATGCCTTTCTTTTAACTCTTAACTCTGGTTGGTTTCCTCATCATAGATTCATAGACCAGCTTTTCTTGAATTCTTTTTTTGGCTGCCCTCACTTTTATGGGACATTTGAAATTTTTTAGCCTATTTATCTATTGATAGGACACAATGATGTAGATTGATCCATGTAGACATGCTTTACAACAAGACACAGTGGTCCATGTAGTCTGTAGATAGCTCATCTATTCTAACGGAAAATAACTGCTTGATTTTCTAAGGTTATGGCTCTTTGCAATATTTTCTGCTTTAATTTTCACTTGTTGGACTCTGTTTATTAGTTTGTTTTATCTTATGAACTCACTGAACTCAC
>NC_029785.2:131087123-131090467 GCF_000816755.2 Arachis ipaensis | reverse complement strand
TTCAGCTCTTCTTATAAGTTGAAAAGTTAGCTTAGCTTCTAAAATATTCTCTGTTTACCGTATTTTCATATATATGAAAATCCAATTTATAAATTCACTATTTTGATACCCTAAACCAAACTCCCTTTAATATATATTGTAACCAACTTACAACTTGCTTGATATTCATATGTTTTTCCTGATTCAGCCAGTTATGCCTTCATAATCCCAGGTGGAACCTTTTGTGTTTTTTGTGATTCATGGGAGGCAAATACTGACAGTGGAAATTGAACTTGTTAACACTCACTTGCAGAATGCATTTTACTAGGCTTTCCTAATATGTCCAAGTTCTTCCAGATCAGTTGGATATAGAAGAGCACACAGAAGAGTAGGAGGAATAAATGAGATGCATGGAACTATAACGATCTAGTTGTTAGATTTTCTAATAAATTGATATAACCTACTGAAGTATTCCAAGAAGCAGTTATTTTAATATTTTAGGTTACTAACATGATCCAACTCCCCGACATGTTCTGCCCTTGCGGTTTACTCTCTGAAATTTAGTGAGTTTGCATATGAATTATAAAACACATCATCAAATGTCCTTTTCATATTATTTTTTGTCCCTAAATGGGACTTACTTGATATGAGTTTATACATTCAGAGAGTAGTGTACTACGATTTAAAATTTAGGATTAAACTATTTGTAGAAAATAATTTAAGGGACTAATAGTGTTTAGATAAATCAGCTGTCAGCACACCGTGTTCATCGACAGGTTGTGATTCAGTCATCTTTCCTTGCCTCATCTGGCATTACTTGCATGTCAAATGTGCTATAAGCTGACCTCTTGAGGTTGGTGATCTCTTTATCAACAAAGAACAAACGCTCTTGGATAGATGTATTCACTATACGGAAACATGTGTGCCATGCCTTATCTGCGATGACTGCAATGCTGCATAATAATTCTTCTTTTTCTTTTTCATTATTATTGCTTGTGACATCACATGTATGTTGTCTTTACAGGTTGATGCTGTAGTTTACCTAGTTGATGCCTATGACAAGGAGAGGTTTGCTGAATCGAAGAAGGAACTGGATGCATTGCTTTCAGATGAAGCCTTAGCAAATGTTCCATTCCTTGTGCTAGGCAACAAGATTGACATTCCATATGCTGCTTCGGAAGAAGAGCTACGATATCATCTAGGCCTGACCAATTTCACCACGGGGAAGGGAAAGGTCAATCTTACAGAGTCCAATGTTCGGCCTCTTGAAGTGTTCATGTGCAGCATTGTCCGCAAGATGGGGTATGGCGATGGTTTCAAATGGGTCTCTCAATATATAAAGTAGAGCCTGGGCATCATTTTTCTTCCCCTTTCCCAGGTTAACAAACAAGCACTCACTGTCTGCAGTTACATCAGAGGAGGCTTTATCTTTGTTTGGTTTTGGTGATTTGGATTTGATTGGATTATTTGATACAACTCCAGTACTATTTTGTATTACAATTTGTATCCTTAGGGATTCTTTTGTGGGCTGGGGCATATTCATTCTCCTTTGAAACATTGGATTCTGTTGTAAGGTGGTATGACTGAGGAGAAAGAGAGAAGTCACCAATAAATTTAGAAAGAAAAAAAAAATTATATTCCACTCTCTGTGTTGTTGATTTTGAAATAGAGAGAAATCTAATATATCAACATCGTTTTGCGCATGTTAGCATGTTGTGAAACTGAGTTGATGACTAAAACACACAAAAATGCCAAATAGAATAATTAATCGCCTTTTGTTGTAATGTATTGAAGTATTATTGGTTGTGCATCATATTCATGGAGACAATGATCATAGCAAAACCAAAACACAATAATTACTTTATTTAAATTACTTTATCTAATAGTGCCTCATCAAAATTACACGCAAACTTAGGTCACATGCAAAAAACATAGCTTGTAGAATCAATTCAATTAATTCCTCCGAGGCTGGAACACAATCAGGCTGCAACTGTACATACTCCATTTACCAGTTGGAAAGAATATATAGAAGTGCTTTTCGTACAAGTGATTCGTCTTGCCCTGATTCCACAAGTACTTTTCATTCACATACAAGTAATTTTCACATACGTGTAACTTTGTTGTCTTCCCCTTTTCCATTTTCGGTTTTTCTTCAAGTTTAATTGTCATGCACCATTCTTTGTTGATGTCTTATCAAGTTTTGACTTATTGCCATGCATGTAAATGGTGCTATCCACATGAAATGTGAACATAATAGTTAAGATTAAGACAGTTATGTATTTTGGTCGATAGGTCAATAATTAATGGGTCATGAAGAGTTGTTATATGTAAAAGACAAAATTTAAACCTTCAAACACTTGTTTAATCAGAAAAATGAATTATTCAATTTATCAATCCAAATTAATTTTAAATATATTAAATTATTTAATAGAAAAATTCTCCACATACAAGCATTTTTTTATACAAGTCTTTACAAGTGCACCTTCTTCTTCTTCTTGCGCACGTTCTTCTTCCTCTTCCTCTTCTTCTTCTTTTTTTTTTCGTTCCTTGCCTTCTCTTTCTCCTTCTTCAACCATTACTGCACTCCTCTTCTTCTTCTTCTTTTCTTTCGTTTCTTGCCTTCTCTTTCTTCTTCTTCAACCGTTAGTGCACGTTTTTCACTTCTCTTTCTCCTTCTTCATTTATGTGTTTTTCTCTCTGTTTTCTTTCTTCGTTATTCTCGATTTCCATTGTTTTTTGACATCAAACTCTGAAATCGTTTTTGAAGAAGAAGCAGCAGAAGATGAAGAGGAGAAAGAGAAAGAGTTCTGAATTATGCATAAGGTGTACTTCAACGAATATTGGGTGTATTTCTTAAATTCTTTGGGTGTAGTTTTTGTAATCCTTTGGCTGTATTTCTGTAATTCTTTGGGTGTATTTCTATAATCGTTTGAGTGTATTTCTGTAATCATTTAAGTGTATTTCTGAAGTTCCATTATCTTCAAATTTGGCAAGAAACTCATTTTCATGGAGGAAGAAGAAGAGTGTTTATAATGCATGGTGAGTAACACGCTTTAGAAACAGAAAGTGGTTGAATAACATACGTTTATTTACTCTTGAATGTGAGAGTGTAATGCGTGTTTTTTGTTGGGCTTGTGCCAATTTGTAAGACTTGTAAGCCAAAAAGACTTGTATCATGTGTAGCAGGCCTCAATTGAGAAGAGTGTTCATGGTGAGTAACACGCTTTAGAAACAGAAAGTGGTTGAATAACATACGTTTATTTACTCTTGAATGTGAGAGTGTAATGTGTAATGCGTGTTGGGCTTGTGCCAATTTGTAAGACTTGTAAGCCAAAAAGACTTGTATCATGTGTAGCAGGCCTCAA
>NC_029785.2:131074755-131085084 GCF_000816755.2 Arachis ipaensis | reverse complement strand
AAAAAATTAATTTTTTACATTTTTGTTTAAATTTTAATTTTGATATACTAACATTATGAAAAATTTAGGTGGTTATTTTGTTTAGATTTATTTAGATAATAAATTTTAGCGTAAAGTACTAAATTGGTCCCTTATATGTTTTGGTCCTTAAGGTTTAAAGTATCTTATTTGAATTCAAAAAAGTTTCATTTAACTTTAATGTAGTCCCACCATGAGGTCAAAGTTAAATGATTAACGGAATGTCTTATATGACAGCAGTACAAGTACAATGTTGATAACATGGATAACATGGAGAACAAGTACAAGCTTCGGAGGCACAAAATCAACCGTGGATATATCAATACATTTATATTTCATTAAATTGTAAGAAGAATGATAAATAAATGTATTGATACATCAACGGTAGATTTTATGCCTTTGGAACTTGTACTTATTTTCCAGATTATCGACATTATTTTTGTACGCTTTTGATTTTTGGTGTGGGAGAGAGAAATGTGTATGACAATATGGTGTGAGGAGAAGGGTGTTTTATTTGGCTATGGGATGACACAAATCGAAGGCACCGATTTGTTTGCATTGTTTTGTTTTTTAAACAAACAATCACAAATTGGTCCGATTTGTGATTTCGAAAATTAAAAAAAAAAATTTAATGTTAAAATCGGACCGTCCGATTTTTATTTTAACAAATAAAAAAAATAAAAAATACAAATCGCACCATCCGATTTGGAGTTTAATTTTTTCTTCAAACAAATCGGACCCTCCGATTTGTAATTTATTTTTTTCATCGAACAAATCGGACCGTCCGATTTGAATAAAACACCGTATGAAAAAAAAGCACCTAATTTTCCAATAACAATGTATTACACATATATTTAACCAATATAAAAAAAATTAGCCTGTTTTTGTATTGCTGTTATATAGGACATTTCATTAATTATTTAATTTTGACTTCACGGTGAGATTATATTAAAATTAAATAATTTTTTTTAATTCAAATAAGACACTTTAAACCTTAAGAACCAAAATAGGATTACATCAAAATATAGGAGATCAATTTAGTACTTTATCTAGAATTTTATGTAGAAATTCTATTTATTTATTTTCCTTAGCTTTTCTATAGCGAAGCCAATAGACTCAGAAACCCAGCGGTTGGTTCTACATTCATACGGATGTTTCAAATAACAAATCTAATGACGCGTACTAACCAATGAAATACCCACAACTGGAATATCCACCCAATGACCGGCTACTCCAGTTTCCACAACCTGCGCGCACGAAAGCTTCCCGCCTACTTCACTGGCTACGCCGGTATTCAGTATTATAAATTGAGTGAAAAATAAATAAATAAATAAACTCCGCAAAAAGCAGCGAAAATAAGTAACCTAGGAAGAAGAAAAGATCACTGATTTCGTTTTCTTCTGTTGCGTTTTCTTGTTCTCTCTTTGTTGATTCATCTTATCGCTCTCAGTTAATATCATCGTCTAGCTTACTCTGTTGGCTACGCCGGTTGGAGTTTCCGACGAACTCGTCGGCGGCGGATTTTTATCGCTGTTTATTTTTCCACCGAATTATTAATCTTTTATAGGAAAAAAAAATGTTTCTTGTCGATTGGTTCTATGGAGTTCTTGCATCGCTGGGTCTGTGGCAAAAAGAGGCAAAGATTTTATTCCTTGGGTTAGATAATGCTGGGAAGACCACCTTGCTTCACATGCTCAAAGACGAGGTTATTATTATTATCATTATTATTATTTCGTCCCTTTTCTCCTTTTTCGATCTTATCCTGCATCTAGTTTTATTGTTTTCTCTGCGATCTTAAAATATCAAATTTATTTGATTATCTTCGTTTTATTTGTTTATTTTTTTGGTGTAATGAATACCTTCATATAGTGATTAAGAAAACCTGAGTTTTGCAGAGATTAGTTCAGCATCAGCCTACTCAATATCCAACTTCTGAAGAGTTGAGTATTGGGAAGATAAAATTCAAGGCCTTTGATTTGGGTGGCCATCAAATTGCTCGCAGGGTCTGGAAGGATTATTATGCTAAGGTTTGTTAACCTTTCTTAGAAATAAAATTTTTCTTCTGATATTTTTATGTCTGTGCATGCGAGACATAGGTTTTTACTGCCTTAGTAGAGAGACATGGTAGGGTTAAGTGCAAGATCATTCATTATATGATTCAAAACATGCATTTAGAACGTCCAATTTAGTATACATGAACCCCATGGCATTGCATTTTGGTAGGGTTGTTAGATTGTTTATGGTCTTCATGGTGCATTGGAAGAGTCTTTAATGTTTATTGTTAGTGTCAACTCAGTATTTGTTCCCATTCCCAAGCAATAACATCTGCAGTTTCCTAATTCGTGTGAATTTACCTGTTAACTCTGAAGTTGATGCCATGTAGGTGGATGCTGTAGTCTACCTGGTAGATGCATATGACAAGGAGAGGTTTGCAGAATCAAAGAGGGAGCTGGATGCCCTTCTTTCTGATGAGTCACTAGCAAATGTACCTTTTCTTATCTTGGGAAACAAGATTGACATACCTTATGCAGCATCGGAGGAAGAATTGCGATATAATATGGGCCTGAGTAACTTCACTACTGGCAAGGGCAATGTGAATCTGGCAGACACTGGAGTCAGACCTCTTGAGGTGTTCATGTGCAGTATCGTCCGTAAGATGGGGTATGGTGAAGGCTTCAAGTGGCTCTCTCAGTACATTAAGTAGAGGGAAGACAAATAGACCACAAGTGTGCAGTGTGCTCCTGGTTTGGTTCTCAACTTCTCATGGTGCTGATGCAATCTCAACATTAGCAGTTGTAGGTTTTACTGTTTTAGACGTCTCATGTAAATTGGTTATAATATAATGTTTTCTATTTTTATTTGTACTTAGTTATGAGACTCGCTTGTTTCTATTTTTGGTAGGGGTTGAGAAGCTTGTGTTTCTGTCTATATTGGTTACTAAAATTGCCTATCTAATAGTGTGTTTTGAATTTGTGAAATGGCTCCATCTATATATCTTTGAGTAGAATGAGAATGTGAAATGCCAGAGCTTCAGAGATCAATTCATCCGGAGAGTAATTAACTGCATGGTTCCAGTATGATAAGAGACATGATGATAGTGATAGAGGAGCATTAATGATTTCAGAAAGAATTTGGTTCCATTCTCAGGGAAAACATTATTTGAAAAGTTAATCTTACTATGCTAAACTAGGAATTATTATTTTTTTTCCCCTAATAGGAACGAGAATACCCTTGCTAAACTGGGAAGATTTGTTACATTTTCAAAGGACATGTAGAAAGAGAAATAAACACGTTTTCTCAGTCATAATAATGCACCCTTAACCATTCCCTTTTTTTACCTTTGGATCATCTGCACAAATGCCATGTCATTTACCCTTTGCGGGGTTAAAAATCATGATTGCTATGTTCGCTGCAAAGCGCACACACAGGTCTTTTTTACTAATGCAGCAAACAAGGACCACATGAATCAGTATGAAAGATAGAATGATAGATTACTATCCCTTCCATTTAAATTTGGGAAGGCACGTTGTTTGAGTCTTGACTATATATCTTGTACAAAGGGTCAAAGGGTTTATATCTACCCTAGGTAATCTAGAAACTATACAATATACAAAAACAGCACAAACCTCCCCTTGCACATTACTAGTTTGTCAATTGTCTTGGGGTGTTGGCTGCATCCAAAGAAAAAACAAGGACCCTTTTTAATATTTTTCCAACATTTAGGAACAGCTGCACAAACGAAATATACACGTCAATACACACGTAAAACATAACCTATCACCAATAATCTTTGCATACTTTAGTCACTTACATTTGCTTGATTAAGGGCCAGCTTCATCCTCCTATAATCTTGTTGTGCCTTCTTTGAACGGAACATGGCCTGCACACGCACTACAGATCTCTCGACACGCTCTTCAGCTTGCTTCCTACCAATTCGAAAGAATTCCTCCTCTCCATCACCTTCCTGCTTCTGATCGGCATTGTTAACATGCAGCCCACGCAAACCTTTTCTCTTTAAACGCCAACGCAATAGTGCTTTCTCGACCACCCCGACAGACCACAAAATTTTACGATAATGCTTCCTCAATTGAAAGCACCGGAAAGCAGCCTGTATTGTACATATATGTGGTTATTCTCTTGCAAGTAAATTGCAAAAACATGAAATAAATGGAGCAGGAAGTGCAGCTCTTTACTTGAATTTTAATAGCCTGATGACGCATGTTGAGGAATTCTCTGCGAATCTTCCATGTGCGGTATGTGTACTGAATGCGAGCAGCAGCTTTCATCATTTTCCTCGACTCGAAATTCCTAAAGGCGTGCTGAATCTTCATTGCTGCAACTATTTTGCGTGCTTCAGCCTCTGGTGTCAAAAGCTCAATGGTTTCAGTTTGCAGTTTTAGGGAATGCTCTCTAAATGCAGCTTGTATGCGTGCTGCTGCCTGAGCAGCTGTTCGATAAGCTGCCAATGTATCCTTCAGGTACAGCTGGTCCTCTGAAAGGTTCTCAGGATCTTCTGGGTCAGTTGTGTTGGTTTCTAGCTGGCCACTGATATTTCCAGCTAAGCTCATGTCATTGAACTGCCTCACCAGAGCCTTTTCTGAAAGATAAGCTGCTAAGCCATCATAACCGTTCATATATGCGAGATCAGCAGCAGTTTGTCCACCAGGATTTTGTGGAGTTGGATCTGTAACCAAATTTGGCTTTGCCCCAGCCGACAAAAGAGTTGCAACCATTTTCTCCCTACCAACGAACACAAATTTCAAATCAAATAAACAACAAAGTTTTCATTAAATTTACCAAAACTCATGCTGAATTCAAATAATGTTAATATCTGGTTGCGTAGGGTGGAAAGAAACAAAAGTATTTAGTTGGTTAAAAACATATCAAACATGTGGAGATCAATGTAGTTGAAGCATGGATAAGGGTTTAAAGAAGTGGGTCGTTTAACCATTTTACCTTCCATAATATGCTGCCCAATGAAGAGCTGTCCACCCAAACTTGTCACGGAAATCCAGTGACAAGCCTGACCATGAAAATAGGGAAACAGCCCAAGTATAATCCAGAATCGCGCACAAATGGATTACACTTTGGCCTTGTGCATCATATTCAGTAGTCTTACAGCCTAAAATAATTCTTTCCAAAATCCATTCCTTTAGTCTGCTTCTTAAAGAAATTCCAAATAGGTCTTCTTTTGCTTGTGAATATGGAATTCTGTTGTATTGAGTTGACTTCATCAAGCATTGCCAACTATTGGAAATAAACGACGTTCTGATGGCAAAGTTTCTCGCCTCCTTTAGTCTCTTAGGTGATACTGTACAAGAGAAGACATCAAGACTATTCTTTTTGGTAAAAAGCAGATAAGAAAGCCTCATCTCGAATTGGAACTTGTCCCAGTTGTCATTGTTTTCCATAAAAGCCGCAGGATCATGCAGAATGGGAGTACGATACTCAAAATTAACAACTTGGCTGATAGGTTTATGGCCATCAAAGCTCAAGTAGAGATTCACAAATCCAGGAGAATGTGGAGGTACCCAACATCGGTAGACCCCAACCTGAACACATTCTACAGGAACACTTACATCACCACAGACACACAATAGATTGGACTTTGAAAGGTCAGCATCCTTATGAAAGAATCCAGTCACGAGGATCTGCAACAAGTAAACAAACTTAGAGAAAGTCAAACCATTTGCAAAATAGAGGGCGGTAAACACATTGATCGATCACCCGACAATTAACCCTTGCTTTATAGCTTGGGAGTTCTATAAGCATTTAAGATTGATTGCACAAAATGGAAGAAGAATGATGTATAAAGTAGGAAAGCAGATAATAAATTAGTGTTAAACGAAAGATACATTTTACCAGAAAGCGATGGCTAGTAAAGTAGGTAGATGAGAATAGCAAAGCAAACCTTTGATTTCTCAGTAGAAGGCACCCATGCAGGTGACACATCAGTGAGATTAAATACTTGTTCTGGCAAAGAAGTTTGCTTATCATCCCCTACTAGAGATGAATATGATTCGTGAATGGATGACACTGATGATTCAACAGCTGACTCATCTACTGAACATGGCGAATCCGACAACATATGGTTCACCCACATTCCAAAGCTATCCTGACTTTGCAATCCACCATTGCCCAAAGTGTCCAAGAAAACACCATTAACTAAGACATTATGATTTATCTGCTCATTTGGATTCATTTGATTGTCTGTCTGAAGATTAAGATTCTCCGGAAAAGTGTGACTCCCAGCAATTGGTTGCGTTAGATTATCAAAAGAAGGGATTTCTGCAGAAAGATTGTTGGCTACCTGCTGATAAAACCACTATGCAGGCTAAGCAGATAATACAAAGCAAGAATCGCCGCAAAAAGGAAAGAAAGGAAGTGGGGAGGGGTTGGGGAGCAATTGTCCCAGCCATGAGTTAACCAAAAGAAACAAACTGTGAAAAAAAATACAAAGCTATTCAAAACAATAGAACAATGAAGATGATATCAACTTACATTGCTGAGATTACTTTGATTCTGTTGATCAAAATGTGGAACTTTGCCTCCTAAAAAAGGAAGAGAAAGTTAAAAAATATTATGATGCTTTCTAGACAAGGTTTCAATGTGCTAAAGGACAATCAGTTACCTCCATTAATAGTCGAGGTGTTAGGATCATTTGCAACCACTAGGTCATCCCATTCAAGTGTATTAATCTCATGAAGCCTTTGCTCGTGACTCTTGACGGTTATATTGTTATTAATCTCTGCTAATCACCAATCGGGATTAGGATATTACCTTGTCAAGTAAAGACAACTAATGTATTCATTTTATCAAAAAACTTCTATAAAACTAGACATCAACAATTTTTTGAAAGGAAAAAAAAAATCATAAAATCGAATGGGTACCAAATGGACAACATGCAGAAAGGATCATGAAATAAATAAAAATGAAGAAAAATGTGCAGCATGTAGAGTAATGGACGTGGCACATATTCTTTCCTTTGAATTAATAATTCTGCTACTTATTGTTTCCAAACCATCCCTTAAAATCTTCAAAGTTAAGAGATAATTGTTTCAAATAAAACACTAATGGGATATGCCTTTTGTACTAATATCTACTATCAATATATGTTTTAAGAAGATAAGACCACAATCACGAAAAAGTAAATTCTCACCACCAGCATTTGTAGTTTTGATCCCGGAATCTATTTCTTCGGATAAAATCCATGGGGCATTTGGGTCAGAGCCAGAACTAGAGTGCGAATTTATGGGTGCGGCAGGAGAAGCTTGCAACTGTATCATAAACCACACCACAATGCAAAAACAAGTGCAAATCCAGGTTATATTCCTTGTCATGATCAAATGGCAAGGCATAAATGATACCTTAAACATTAGTCTATCACTGATTACAAAGATGTATTTAGATTAAGAATCATCCACAAACTGAAACTAATTGATGGAATATTAGTTGAGTGTATTTTTTCACATTGTTGCCATAACAAATTTCTTATAGACACATCATGTGGAGAATCCGCTCATGTTCAAATTTAGAGTAAAACCAGGTTAATGGCTCGGGATCAGAGAAGTGAATGATGATATATTTACATCATAAAGGAAAAATAACAAAGCAAATGATACCTCCTGTGTTTCACGATAATGAACAAGGACTATGTGTTCCAAACTCCTGAAAGGAAAATAATAACAGATATAAGTCTTATTAATATTTGCAAAGTTACTATAAGTCTTTGCTCTAACCAATATTTACAATAACTAAAGAAGGACCATTAATAAATCATAGTTCAGAAATATGGACATGCATAACATGTTGAATTGGGGAAAAAGAAGTTAGCTCAGCTATTAATATACATACTTGTCAAGTAACCAATAACATCTACGAACAAAGCCTGGGTTATCTTGTCCATGTGCATAATAGACATGGATCCTTTCTTCATTACCAACCTGGTTCATGGGGAAAAGAAAATAATGACCATAAAGCTTGTCAGATATCAGATAAGACATTAATGACTCAATTTATTACAATCACAATAAGAAAATAATCCGAAATAATAGTTCAGTACTAAAATATTAACCCGAAATAATGATAAAAATTTGAATGAAAATAATTATGTATTAAGTCCAAAATTGCACAACATACAAAGCAGAGACAAAATTATCTATCAATTAAGGCCGAATTAGTTACTTCAATACCTCTATATATGCTATCTAAGTCTATCAAATGCATAATAAATATTAGCACTTTTGGAGAAAATTGAACACAAAGAGAACAGGTATAGTAGAAACTGAGCTCCTGTAAGCCTTGTTTAATTCAAGATTTAACCTAACCAAAATACATGATGCTCATGTATTGCCTTCGCATTGCATGTGAACAAAAAAAAAATGTCAAATTTTCTCATCCAAAAATATTTTGTACAAATTGCCCGCACAAAATTCAAGTTAACACCATTTTAAACAATCAGAAAATGAAATTACTTACCTTTAAGTGCTCATGAGCTTCTTTAACAGTTTTACCATCCTTTTTCTTTTTCCAGTTGTGCCCATCTTTCCGAAAGTTCCTAAGCATCTTGCGGTCAAATAATACAATAGTACCACCTGTTTGCACAAAAGTAGTAGTTCCAATAATAATATAACATTACTACTTGAGATTTCTCTTAAATGCAAAATAACTCATGAAATTTATTGTAGATACATCATACATGCAATGAAAACTATTCACAGTGAGACTCCAAAAAGAATCAGAGCATCTAGAATTTCACAAAATTTACTACGAAGACTACAAATCTTTAGAAACTATGCAGATTAACATGGAAAGATTTCTATCAGCCGTAAGTATTTATGAAAACTATGCATATCCATTTCAGAAATATCAGGTCACTGCGACGGGCAAAGATAACTACATGTGGGCAAATTCACTGGCTTGACATTGATTGTGAAGTACTTGGAATTGCAAAGTATGGCGTGAATCTCATTGGGACGAAGCCATCTGGTTCTTGCTTCCTCCATTATGTTCCCCAAATCCAAGTCTATGTATTTCACAATGACAAAAAAAAAAGAGACGATTAATATACCAGTAGCCAAACAATTGGTATTCCATATAAGATTTGCTATGGGAAGCAAACAAGAGAGAAGTGAATGGCGTAAATATAAATTGTTAGTTTTCTTTTATCCAAATCTTGAAAAAATGGTGGTTCCTATGCCATAAAATCATACTTAACAAAAATTTAAAGCCACTTTCCATATCCATGATTTAGATTCATTTATTAGTTCGTTCTATTGAGGAGGCCTATCAAAACCTAATATTTCTAGGGTAGAAGACTTCACAGTTCAACATGTTTTGTTGCATCTTGGATCAAGATAATGTTCTCTGTAGCCCTCCATATTAAGACAAAGATTTTAACATCTGACTCAACTCACCAAATTAATGAACTCTGTACTAACAAGTAATAATACACTATATCTTACCACGAGAAACAAAAAGGATTGTTGTCACAACAACCCCAACACCAAACACTATTAGAAACATAATCAAGGTGGAACTGAAGACACAATTAACTGTCTTTTTCATTCCAAGGCTATACTGAAATTTGAAAGTGACAAACTTGCATGGATGCATTAGTACCAGGTAAAACACAAAACAAGAACTGCCCATACATGTGATCAGAAAACAAACATTGAAAGTTAAAACTTTGTTTAACCACCCAGAGAACATGATGGTAACTTTCAGAACTATACTGAAACAACATATTTTAGCTAAACAAACTAACAAAGCATATTGCATAATTCAAGATTTATAAAATAAAATAAAAAGATAGGGGAAAAGGGTATACATAAAAAAAATGGGTACCTTGCAATGTGTGGAATCCATGAATCTCTGAGCCTACCAACCGGCCCGCAAAGTTATTTGCCATCATCATATAAGCCTCTGCGAAATTCCAAACCCCTTTTTATGTCACCAAAAAATCAGCAGTTAAATTACCTCACAGCATTAAAGAAGAAGAATTCAGCAGATACAACAGAAAAGAGCAACAACAAAGAACAAACCCGATCAAAATTCGCAAAGAGCGTGATCAAATATTAAAAAGGGCAGTGAGAAAAAACGGAAAAGGTGTTAACTTTACCCGATTACAGAGAAGCGTGTGTTGGGAATTGGGATTAGAAGAAGGATGAGAGAAATGATCGTGGAGACGAAGCTGAACACCACTCTGTTCTCCAGTCAGCTGTTTTCTCCTTTCTGTCTCACTCACAACTCAGAAGATAGTGATCACATTGTGCATTTTATTTTTATTTTTATTTTTATTATTATATTGAG
>NC_029785.2:131072785-131074482 GCF_000816755.2 Arachis ipaensis | reverse complement strand
GTAATATTATCTAATTTTCTATTTTTTTTAAAGATATAAAAATTAGTTTAAAAAATATTTAGTGGGAAAGATAATCTATTTCTGTTTTGCAAGAAAATAAAAAATATTTTATTGTGTTTTTGTTAATCTTTTTAAAGAAAAAAGTTAAGACAATATTTTTTTATATATTTCTTTTTCTTTTATCTCTTGTTTTATTAGGGAATAGATCCTCTCAATTTATTAAATAAATGTCAGAATTTGAATTCTCGACACTTATTTAAGTGAACAAATGAACTGACTCTTCGACCAATCTAAATTAATTAGTAGAACGATAAATTTTATTTTTAATAAAAAGGAACGAAAAAAAAGGGTTGGAAAACAAAATAGCCCGTTCGTTTTCCAAACCATCCTTTTCGTCCAGAAACCCTTATTCACATCAACATCCTAAATCAAGTTTATGAATTAAAATGAAAGTGCCAAAAAAAGACAAAACCAGTGAAGCTTCAACATAATTGACTGGTTTTGTGTACTTTATGATTCTTCTACCTAGAATGCAATGAATGAAGCAAAATATGAGATTTTGTTTTGCCTCTGTCTATTGGACCCATATGCATATGCCCGAGAAATTAATATTGAGGTGATATATATGTGTTTATTTATTTACGGATAATAATAGTGTCATTCTATACATTATTTTTTTTATATTATATATTTAAATAACTTTATAAGAAAAATAAAAGGGAAAGTCTAGGGGCCAGCAATTTTATTGTTTTTTAGCTAGCATGTAACCAGCAGAAAAAAGTGAGCCATTGGATGAAATCTCACACCAATCTCACACCATCAAATCATCATTGATGACTAATTGATGGCTACCAATCATAAATGTTGCTGGCCCCCTAGCATTGCTCAAAATAAAATTATTAAAATAAGATTGACAATATTTATTCTCTTTATCTTTTAAAAATATAAAGTATCTCTAATTTAAAATTTTATATGTAAGGCAGACCTAAGAATTTCTCATCGTGCCCTAACAAGATCAAGTCTAGTGTCCTAAATGTCCTAATTAAATACAAACTAGGGTAATATTTATTTTATTTTCGCTTATATTTTTGATAGGTACTTTTTTTTATATATTCAATTTGACCTTTGAAATTTGAAATCGGACTCAATTTGACGCCTAAAATTACAGTCGACTCAATTTAAACTTAAAATTTATAATAATAACTCGCGTTAGTCCCTAAGTTAATTTCTATGAATAGCGTGTTGATTTTACACATTAACTTGTTAAAATTTGGATTCTTCACCTAAGTTTCATATGACTGAGATATGCTGTACTTTTCTAGAAATTTGTTTGTCTCTCTAACATCCTCGTGAAGACGATAATAACAAATTTAATTTGGAAAATTAGAACTCCGAGAGTAGCATTCAAATTTCTAGAAATATCTAAAAGATTTCAATCACATGAAACCTGGACGAATAATCCAAATCATAACAAGTTAATGTACCAAATCAATACACCGTTAACGGAGATTAGCTCATAAATTAATGCGAGTTACGATTATAAATTTTAAAGTCTAATAATTTGAGTCCATTGAAATTTTAAGAATTAAATTAAATTTAATATCAAATTTCATGAGGTAAATTGAATATTACTCTCTTTTACCATTGGCTTGATTTTTCTAACCAATTAAAACAATACTTTTATTACTAAATGTCCA
>NC_029785.2:131071644-131072703 GCF_000816755.2 Arachis ipaensis | reverse complement strand
TCTTAATATTAAATAAAAAAAATAAAAGTAGTCTTCTTTTTCTCTTCCTCTTGTTATTCTCTTCTTCCCCTTAGTTCCTTTCTCAACTTGAATTTTCTTCCTCTCCTTTTGTTTCTCTGATTGCTCTCCCTCTCTCCTCGCACCACATGGCAACGATAATAGCAGTGGCTCCCCACACCATCATCTCTTCTCCTTTCTTTTCTAATTCTACACAAAGAGATAAATTTAAAATTTTAAAAATTAAATAAAAATATAAAAAAATATATTATTGAAATTTAATCTTAATACTTAAAAATTTTAATTTCTGTATCTCTATTTTCTAAAAATACTAAAAAGACTAAAATTTTATGTTCTAAAATTAAAATTTAGTTTCCATATCTAATAATCAAATATAATACTTTTCAGTTCCCTAATTTTAGTCTCAATTCCAAAAAATATTCGCAGTAGGGGTGAGCACGGATAACGGGTATCCGATTACCCGTCTGAACCCGAACCAATTAAATTGGTTCTGGAATCAATGGGTAATCGGGTCCAACCCGAACCAAATCGATGACCTTTGTTAGTAATTGGTTCGGGTATCGGTTATGGGGGTGCGGAACCCGAACAAACCCGCGAATCCGATCATGTATTAATTAAATAAATAAAAATAAAAATATATATGACTTTTTATTAGACAATGATTATTCACTGTTAATATATTTGGATTTTAATGAGTTTAGTTTCTAATGTATTTGGTGTTTAACATGTTTGGATTATTTCTATTGATGTTACATGTTTATTGTACTTGTTGAATTTTTAAGATAAAAATTTGTTTTTTTTTATGAATTTCAAAGTCATCGGGTACCCAATTACCCGAACCGAACCAATCCGTTCTTAATCGGTTTGGTTTGGTTCGGATACATATACAAAAAATCTCAAATCCGAACCAAAACGAACCAATTACGTTTTGATCGGTTCGGTTCTAATTTTACCATAAATTCAAACCAAACCGACTCGTCCTCATCCCTAATTCGCAGCCTAAAGAATTTCTTTAAAATACTTTTTAATAAAATTCCTTTA
>NC_029785.2:131054621-131071321 GCF_000816755.2 Arachis ipaensis | reverse complement strand
TTATGGGTACCTAAAATGGTCATGTCCCCCAATTTTTTTAAAATAATATTGTTACGGCCCAGTTCGGGTTGTGTCCCGACCGACCCGACCCGAGCGGTCCACTCTAATGACCAAATCTGGGCCGAGAATTCGACCCAAACAGCTGCCTCCCATCTCATCACACAAACAGCTATGCAGGAAAATTTTGAGGAAGATGGGTCTGATCTTGCGGGATCCACCTCTGACAGGGTATATATGAGGAAAGTTATACTCCACCCCTAAAATATGTCACTACCACCTTTACTCACATTGCTACCTGCATACTTCCTGACTTGGGCGTCGGAGTGTCATTGCAGGTGGCTCCCCAATATTTCGCGAAGAACTCGAGAGGTCGTCGGCTCGCACAAACTCAAGTTCAGATCGGTTCTCATACCTTCACCTGGAGCATCTCTCCAACCCGTCCGGAATTCCGAGCAACCGAACAAATATATTAGTAATATGTAATATGTATACTGTTAGTCAATTAATATATGTTAGTATATAAATATAAAAATATTAAAATCTTAAAGTATGTTGCTCATTTTATTTTGTCCAGATTTTATTTTTTGGATATGGGGTATGGAGATTAAGATTATTTAGGAGATGCTCATTTTATTATGTTTTCTTGGGTTCGTCCTGTAGTTAGTAAAGTACTTAATTCAAGAGATTGACCTCATCAAACTGATTGTTTCTGCAGTTGTTTGGTCAGTACTAATAGAGATAAGCCTCAATTTAGTCCCTGAAGTTGCACTCGAGTCTCATAGTAGTCCCTGAACTTAAAAGTTTCTCAAAGTCATCCCCGAACTTGCACTTCGAGACTCAAACTCGTCCTTCCGGCAATTTCTGGACACCTGGCGCAACTGGAAAGCTGAGTTGGCCTCTTTCCTGACACGTTGGCATAACAGAAACGACGTAGTATTTGCTGTGGCGCCAAAATGACATGAAACGACGTCGTTTCACGCTAAAAAACCCCCTTCCTCAACGTTACCCTAACGAATTGTCTCCCCCTCTCAAATCACAACACAAACACAGAGGTCTCTTCTTCTCCACTACACTCATCAATGGCATCTGTGCGATTGTCGTTCACGCCACCTTCCTCTCTTCCGGCTACCTTCTCACCGCCACCGGCCCCTAAGCCCTCTTCGACGACGCCCTCTCACATCCCTCCACTGGTAACACTTTCACTAATTTCCCGTTTTGTTCTCTCTTTTTTCTTTAACGAAATCATTTAATTTCGATATATTTTATGTGAAATATCCAAATATCATTAATTATCACTCTTCTTTAGTGAAAACAATTGAAAATTCTGTTTTCTGTTTTCACTTCTTTCTTTGCAAGAACCAGAAAACATAGAAAGTAAAAAGGGAAACGAAACGTGCCCTAAATTTGTAGCACTAGCTATGTAGAACAATTTTTATCTAATCGGTATAAGAGAGTTTTATAGGATTATTTGTTCTTGAGTTGATGATTTATTGAAAACCATCAAATACTGATATGTGATTGATTGAGTGAATTACAGAGGTTCATTATTTAGATTATAAAGTAAATTTGAGCTTTTGAAGGTGGTAGCTATTAATGAACTATGATAACCACAAATAATGGCAATTTATACCGAAAAATTGCACTATCCTTGGATTTCTATACTAGACGAAGGATTAGGTTATGCAATCTTGTAGCTATCCTTATTCTTGTAGCTGAAGCAGGAAAGTCAGCTATCCTTATTCTTGTAGCTGAATCATAAATACTGTCCCCTGTTCCCAAAACAAAGCAGATGAAATCTTTATCAGCTAGGCTTCTCTAGGGATAATTCCAAGCATGTTGTTATTTGTCATGCATGAATACAGATTACAAAATCATTTGAAGACAGAAAAGAAAAATGAAGATAGAAAATACATCCTGTTTGTTGCTTTCTTGAAATTTTAACCCAACTTACTAAAATTTTACCATCAATGTGTATAGTTTCACCACAGTATTTGTAGGTTGCAGGATTTCTCCCAGCTCGGATAGCCCCTACAGGACTCCAATTGACATAATTGATAATCAGTGAGTTCTTATGGAAACAATCATAAAATATTTCAACTACATTAAGAAGAGCAAGTTGTACTGCTGAGTTGAAAGCAAATACAAAAGTAGGTAGATTTAGAAGAACTTTTCTTTTTGGAAACATAGACTAACAGATATATGCCTCATCCTGATCAAATCTAATTGAATCCATAATTGGTCATGTAAGTATTTACTCGAAAAGAGAGAATTCCCCGATTGTTAAACATTTTGCCACAACAACTATGTTATGAAGCTATTGATTAATAAGCCGTCTTTCTCAAGTCATTAATGCAACAAACTAACATGGTCTTTTGACTAATTGTTTATCAAACCAGCCAGCTCTGAAAATACCAAAAATGTAGTTTTTATTTCTAAACCATGATGGTAAAAGACATTAAAAAAAAGTACCTAAATTTATATGCTAATGGATTGTTAACAGCATCAGGAGATGGAAGTCCACCACAGTGAGAAATGAAAGACTTAATTTTCCCCTTCCGCATATGTGCTTCATTGATCATTTTCATTGCCATCATGTGATCTGGATCACCAGCCATATAATAAGAAATTCTGCGTATAGCTAGAGATATTTTCAAGCATCTAGAATTTTCAGTAACTTGTTTCGGTCAATGAGTTAAGACAAAAACAAGTGAACAATTAGTTGTGAAGGGATGATTTTTTATAGGATTATTTGTTCTTGAGTTGATGATTTATTGAAAACCATCAAATACTGATATGTGATTGATTGAGTGAATTACAGAGGTTCATTATTTAGATTATAAAGTAAATTTGAGCTTTCTAAGGTGGTAGCTGTTAATGAACCATGATAACCACAAATAATGGCAATTCATGCCGGAAAATTACACTATCCTTGGGTTTCTATACTAGACGAAGGATTAGGCTATGAAATCTAATATGAGGATTAATTCAATTAAGCTGAAGTTAGAAGATACCTTGTGGTATCAAGAGAAGATGTAGCGAATTGATATATGCAGCCTGAAGCTTATAATTAGCATTTACTGATCATTTTTAATACGTGGTTTGTGATTGTGTGTAGAGGAGGTGTCTGTAGAGAACTGGAACCAACTTGACCAAGAATATGTCTTTGTTTATGTCAATACAAAAAAGATTCCAAATATAGTGCTAGTAAAGTGCCTCGTCATGAATGAGAAGTTACTCATTGATGCCTTGAAGGAAGGGTTTTCTGACCCTGCACACCTTGAGATTTGGTAAGCTTCTTTTTTCCCCTTCAAGCTATAAATTCTTCAAGATTTTTCTTTCATTTGCTGCATTGCAAAATTAAAATTTTTGTAACTGACCAACCTGGTTTTCTTTGTTCATGTTGAATTGGGCTGTGTTGGAGTTTGGAGCTTCTATTTGTTGATGACTTATTTTATTACTCTTTTTAATTAAATAGAATTTCCGTTCTTAATAGAGGAAGACCAGAAACTAAAATATAATGGCTATGGTGGGGGCAAAAAATCATATATGATTTTTAGTAAAAACTGAAGTACGAAATTGTGATTTGAAAACCTTTTGAAATTAGAGTTTGTACTCTGTATTGTTAACTTTTACCCTTTTCCCCTATTTCTTTCTTTGTCACATCAAATATTAAGATATAATAGTTAAGGGAATAAAAAAACCACCAGAAATATTTTGTATATTCGTTCTGTGCTGCAAATTTTAAGCTTGTGTGTATTGAGTTTTGTTGCTCAAAGGTTATCAGCTTTTCTTTCTGGGTGAAGTCGGATATGTTGTGAAAATTAAAATTTTCTATGGTTAATCGTACTTCTTGTGAATTTACGGTTATGTCATGATCTGGTGCTTTGATTTTTCTACATACAGTGTTAGGGATTATACTGTAGCAAATGAAAGCAGTAATTATTCTGAGCAGAGCGCTGTGGGGAAGACAAGAACAGAGAAACGAAGAGAAGAGAAGACAGAGCACTGTGGGCTTCAAAATTGGGGATTAGGGTTTTAACTTGATTTGTGGGACCAAATTGATTCCGGACAGTTTACTCTGCCACATCAGCTAGCCGTTGTAATGCCCACGTGTCACGAAGCCTGCCAACTCAGTTTTCCGGTTGCGCCAGGTGTCCAGAAATTGCCGGAAGGACGAGTTTGAGTCCCGGAGTGCAAGTTCGGGGATGACTCTGAGAAACTTTTAAGTTCAGGGACTACTATGAGGCTCGAGTGCAACTTCAGGGACTACAATGAGGCTTATCTCGTACTAATATGCTAAGTTTAACCGCGCAACTAGAAATTTTATATGAGCGGGAACAAATTAAACATAAAATAAATTAAAACAGTTTTATTTATTTTATTTTAATTTTTTTCAAAAAAATTTTATTTGCATTAAATATACTTCTCAACGACTAATTTTTCAAAATTTAAGACTAATTCAACAACAATTTCATAAAAATAACTTTCAACGCAAGTAAATTAAGTATAATTTTTATGCATTTTTGTTAGATTGATATTAAATTTTTTGAAAATTCAGCTATCGAAAATATATTTGATGTAAATTAAAAAATTTTTAAAACAAAAGTAAAACAAAATAACACTTAAAATATTTTTAAAATTTTTGTTAAACTTAAAAAAAAACATATAATTTATCCTAAAATAAAAAATCAATCTCTCTACTATTTTGCGTGTTTTCAAGATTCAACCGAACTTAACCATAAACGAGTAGCACGCGTTGGATCATTTGACTAAATTTTCATAAATGAGATTTCAATTGCACTATTCATGTCCTCCAGATTGTGCTCCGGGCAACATAATGGTCCTTTGGTTGAATTTCGGCGTGACTCAGCGACGGCCTTGCTTATGTGGCACACCCACTGCCACGTTGGACGTTATAGTGAACAGATGACGTGGATTGTATTTTAAAATTTCCCAATGTAGTCCTCTGTTCCTTTTTAAACCCTAAAACTTCGTATGCCTCCCCTCAATCTGGTTCTCTCCATCAATGTCTCCTTCTTCATCTGTTGTGTACACCAATAGCTGTCCCCCATGAGAGGAGCTGGGAGCCACGTTGCAGGAAGCTCGAACCGGTCATCGTCAACGGAGAACTGGACAAGAAGCACAACGCGAAGCAGGCAGGGGCGGGTTCCGGACTGGTGCGACTGTGGTTGTCGCCCAGTGTTTAGGTGGTCAGCGACGGAGGCACATCCTAACAAGCCCTTCTTTGGTTGCCCCAACTATAATGTGAGTGAAAGTAACTGATTTGTAATCCATTAATTTTTTTTTGTTGTGACAGTAAATTGTGGATGGTTGTTTGCAGACAAGTAGAAAAAAATGGTGTGGCTTATTCGTTTGGGCAGATTGTGTGCAAGAGGATCTGCCTGAAAGAGCTGTTTCAGGAGATGATGACGGTGACAGGAAGATGAACTTTGCATGGCGGGTGGGCAAGATGGAGACAGACATTAGAAATCTAAAATTCATTACTCAAGTTCTTGGGTTTAGATTCTTGGTAGTTGTTGCTTTTGTAGGAATGGTTCTATTAAAGGGTTGAGAACATGGCAATGTAATGTAGTACCTAATTTAATGAATAAAAGTGTTGTGGGGGTAATATCACAAGGTTTCAGTAACTGATCTTAGTTTACTATAATGTAATATCATGTTAGATGAATAAATAGTACATGTAAATAAGTAATAGAAAGGTTGATTTAAACCATGCATAGTATCAATTAATTTAAACCAAAATATGGCAAACCATTAATAGTTTTTATACATTACAGCCATATGTATTTGACAATAGCAAGTAATATGACATATTTGACTAACAAAATGAACCATTATTTAGAGTGAGCACAATCACAGTTTCTTTTAACAAAAAAATAAACACTTCACAAGTGTAATGTCCCAATATTAAGTTTCACTTCTTTCAGGGGTGTTTAAATTCAGGAGTCGGTACAAACTTTAGAAAATTTGTGAATCGTGAGGCAGTGGCTGAACTTGCACCCTTATTGGGTTCAGTGCTGTAGAGGGGGTTGGCGGTGGTGATCTTCTTCTAGCAGGTAATTTGGCACGTCTTGCGGCTAGTTCCGCTTTTAGTTCAGTGAACTACACAAAACACCAACAACAAATGAAAACCCAAATTCGTCACCTACTAAACCTTTTTCGGAGTTATTAGTGAAGAATTAATAAAAAGGTGTATTATTGAATTACTGTTGTATTTTTTGAGAATCTTCTGGTTCAAAACAATTTGGTTGTGATAGTTCATCTCTGAAGCTTGACTAGTAGGAGCAGAATTGGTTGCAGACGGAATATTATTTGTAACAGTAGCAGTAGCCGTAGCTATACCAGTAGCAGTGGCAGTTGCAGTGTAGTTGCAGTGGCCTGGGCAGTAGTTGTGGCAGTAGGTGTGGACGAAGTCATAGTGGCCTGGCCAGTAGAAGTGGCAATGGCCTGGGTAGTAGCATTTTTAGGGTCTTTAGCAGCCTCCGCAGCTTGAGTAGCATCAGCTGCTCTCTTCTTTTTACACCCTCTCTTAGTATGACCTTTTTGCAAACAGTACCTGCAGGTGAATTGTCGAAGATGTCATTTTATGGCTATACCTGGCTTAGCTTTCTTGCTAGAACTTGTGCCTTCATCGGAGTCCTTCCTCCTCTTTGTTTGAAGGTTCCCTAGCTTCCTCTTGATTGGTGGTGCCAATGGCCTGTTATACTGACTTTGTTCCCAGAAGGCTTGGCCAGGTATAGGATTGATGTGGTACTTGTATGTTTCCTTGTAAGACTCTATGGTTATCAATTTGTGACAAAAATCTTCTGGGTGCTTGTTCATTCAGGCCAGTGCAGCACAAGCATGAATGCATGGAATCCCTACAAGTGCTCATATACAGGTAGCTTAGGTTACAAAAAATCATTTATAAGACAAGTGTAAATGGAACAAAGATGATTGGGAAAAACAACCTGTTAACATCCAAAACTGGCAGGTACATAATCTTTTTCCTAAGTCCACCACATGGTTTGTAGGACGCCCATGAACCTCAAACTTCTCATAACTAGTATCTCTAGACCACATAGCATGCCAATTCCTGGACTCCTTCCTCACCTTTTCTAGCCTACTTTTGATTACCGGTGGTAACAGCCCCAGGTGATTGTCCAACTTGACCTTGTTCTCAGCCATATTCCTCATGACAAACATCTTCACCTCTTCTAAAAGAGTAACTATTGGCTTTCCCCTTGCTTCCTTGATCTTTGAATTGAAAATCTCACAAGCGTTGTTGCAAATCGAGTCCAATTTGGAGTTGTGTCTAAACTGTGACCTCGTTCATACCTCCCTGGGCCACTTGTCAAGATACGCCTATGCATCCTCGTTCAGCCTCTTTATCCTTTCCATGTACTCCTAAATGGCAAGAATTGAGAGAGGTGAAAACAGTCCATGTAAACTCACGCCAAAAAAGACCACTGTCCTTACATACCTTAAACTCTTGAAATGTAGTTGCTCGTGCACACTCCCATAATAGTCCCCTCAGCTCCAAGTCCTTCCACTACTTGTTGAAATTTCGCCACAGATGCCAGACACAGAAACGATGACTCACATCAGGCATCATCGCTTTTATGGCAGGTAGTAATCCCTGAAGGCAGCAAAGATCATGTCACAGAAACAAAGACAACAATAGTTGGTCACCATAATAGTCCCTAAGTTTGATAATCGTTCACCATAATAGTCCCTAAGTTTACCACTCTTCACCATAAAAGTCCTTAACTTTCATAATCATTCACTATAATAGTCCCTGAATTGCACCATTCAGAATCTATCTAACTTGTAACAGACAGCATACCACACAAGTATAGTAACTAATCAAACAATAACAGAGGTATCATCAATAACAGAATTTTACTGCACTTTATGTACTAAACCAATTGAACACAGTTTTATACAATACATTTTAACGTGAGATTATAAAGGTCATGCTAGGAGATTACCTTTTGCATGTCAGAGATAAAGTTCCACCCATGAGTCTCATAGTCTCCAAGGTCTTCATGTAGCAACTCTAGGAACCACTTCTAGTTCTCAAAGTTCTCCACTTCCACAACTGCCCACGCAATAACGTATATAGATGATTAGCATCTTGTCCAACAGCCGAAAGAATTTGCCCCCGAATACAATTTTCAAAAAGGCCCCATCAAGTCCAATTAATGGACGATAGCCAGCCCTGAAACCTGATTTGCACCCACTCAAGCAGACATACATCCTCTCAAATATGACCTCATTACTAGGCTGTGGCTTTGTGCAAATCTAAATTGTGGATCCCGGGTTGGTCTTCAACAGGGTTTCACCATAGTCCCTAAGCATGGCATATTGCTCCTTCGCATCCCCATAAACTACATTCCTAGCATCACACAGTGCCTGTGATATAGAATTCTTATTGAGCGATAAGTCGTATTTTGTCTTGAAATAAGTTGTAGCCTCACAGTTCCTAAAATTGGGATTTCCTTAGTTTTTTCACCAACTTACCTGCAACCCAATTTCTATTTGTTGCCTTGTTCCTATTCTCTCTTGGACAGGTGTGATCATTTAAGAATGTCTCCACTTGCCAGCAACTGTCTTTGTGGTCCCTTGATGCGTACACAACCCATTTGTAATCCTTCACCTTACATACTGCCCTTACCCTTTTGCTATCGTTCTTCCTGAACCTCATTCGTCTCCCTTCTTGTATAGTAAACTCCCTTACTGCCTCCTTGAACTCCCACTTAGTATTGAATTTCATGCCGACTTCCAAATGCAATTCTCCGAACCTAGCACCATGCCTAAACACCGGAAATACCTCATCTGAACTTTCTTCTCCAATTAGCCCATCCTCTGAATTAGGTGGTATTTTCATCTCCAAAGAGTTCTATGAATTGGCACCATCCGATTCTGACCCCGGATCAAAAGCGTCATCATTATCAGCCTTTCCCCCTCCCTCCACAAATCCCATGTCCACATCTTCATTAGAAATGTCTTGCACAAATTCATCATTATCAACACAAACCTTGGCCTTCCCTTTTTCCTTTACACTCTCTGCCTGGACCTTCTTTCTTGCACTGGGTTTTTCGACTTTCTTCTTGTGTGAAGGAATGTTATATCCGATGCCCGATTCACCTGAACTATCATTCGGCTCTTGTGGCTTATACACCTCGTCCTCAGCACTCTCGTAGCTGTCATGAGAGCCTGAGTCAGAGGATAGAACAACATGGTCACCTCCATTTCTCTTTGCTTTTGAAAAACCTTTCCCTGAAGGCCTCAGACAGTATCTCCTAGACCTAGTGACTTTGTTTTGTGTGGGTATGGGTTTAGGTTTGGAAACTGTCTTAGGCTTAGGCTTTGACTTAGGCTTAGGCTTGGACTCCATTTTTGAATTCATATTGGTATTCTTCGGTAATGCCTCTTTAGCTTGGGGCTTGTATGTTACTATACTCAAACTCATCGGAGGGTCCTTCTCGGTAGTAGTTTTCAGAGGGGGGGTTTTTCACAGTACTGGCATTCGACTCAGCTTGCTCTCCAAGATCCCTCACTTGGTCATCAACATGCACAATAACATCCTGCCCTTGTAGTATCTCAGGTTTTGAAATACCATGTTCAATGTAGACATCAACTACCCCATTGTTCTTTCCACCCTGAGAACACATCTCCCTCAACTCGTTATCAGTGTCTAAACGCCTCAAACCCACTTCCAGACTCATCCCTGGCACTGCCACCAGACCTCCTTCATCGTCTCATAGCCTAGCTCTTTGAAGTAATTTCTCAGGTAGAATACATCCAACCTGTCCACATCCAGATTACCCAAACAGTGCTTATTGTCAGGATAATATGTCCATCTCCCATCTTTACTCTTCTCAAAATTTTCTCCATGATGAAACATTATGTCTAACACTTCGACATCCATCTGCAACATAACAGAGAAAAAAATAAATTTAACACGCATGAAACACAAAAACAACAAATAACACCCACATTATACACCATCAGAGATTGCCCCCTATTCTATTGAAAAGAAACAGAGCATCCATTATCGGTTGGAACATATGAACAAGTAAAACCCTAACAACATGTGAATTCCAACAAATTCTGGATGCATCATATACGAGTAACTTTAACAATCGCCCGTCTGAGGAATGAAAAATGATCCAAAAAATTTTTAAAAAAATTATTATCTTGAAGCTCTGTTAAACGGTTCCTCAGTCGTTGCTTCAATGGCTTCCCACAAACCTTCCCCCAAGTTTAGTGCAACAATGGTAAGAAAGCAGCGAGCAAGCAGCAGTGTCCTAGGCTATTGCCACTGTCTCTGGTTATGGAGGAGGAGACCAAGCGTTGAGAGAGATGAGAAAAATATGAAGAAGACATAACGAATGCCAAACACTTTACCCAAGCAACCATTACATTCACTGTGATCAAAACGGCGACGTTTGGGCTTTCATACATTTTTCCATGAAACGACGTCGTTTTAGATGTCCAATGTGGCAGTGGGTGTGCCACATAAGCAAGGTCGTCGCTGAGTCAAGCCGGAATTCCACCCAAGGACCATTATGTTGCCCGGAGTGCAATCTGGAGGACATAAATAGTGCAATTGGAATCTCAGGGGCTAAATCGATGCACGGACTGAATCTGAGGGACCACTATGGGGATTTAGTCATAATAGATCCTTTTAGAACTTAGAACCGGTAGTGTCCAACTGAATTACCATAATTGTTTTCATCTTTTGAATAATCCAGTGGATTCGTTGTTACGTCGCATTTGCTAACATGCAAGCACAATTTGGCTATTTTTTATTTGTTATGGAAGTAAAAGTAGTGATATACCATAATATTGTAATTTTTGGTGTTTTTCAAAATTGTGGAAAGTACACAAATCGGAGGGTCTGATTTCTGTACCTCAAAATTTTTAATTTTTTTAACACAAATCGGACGGTCCGATTTGTGTACCTCTAATAAATCGGACGATCCGATTTCTACTTTTCTAATTATACGGCTCCACATTTGAGAATAACACCCCAACAATTCACATTTTAAAAAAACACCATTACTACTCCAATATTAAAAATAAAAAGTTCGCACAATATCCATAACTGTTTTTTTTCTTATACTGCATTTCCATAACTGTTGAAACTAACTATTTGTACTTACCATTCCAGGTTTAGCCTAAATTTGCTCCCCAAGACCCCAACTGTGTCTGTGTGGGAATNTTTCCATATAAAAATATTATTAGTGTTTTCATAGAAATGGAGACATTTGGTATATTTACAGAATAGTGGACATGTTAGTTGGATAGTTACAACACGTGGAGGGTATGCTGACGTAGTACGTGCGGGCGTGCTGTCAATACGTGGAGGGCATGCTGACTCAGCATGTGGAGACATGATGATGATGTGTCGCTCTCTCCTTCGATGGCAATGCAACACGTGATTTGCGTGTTGAGTGCTCTCCCTATACAAGGCAAAGTTCAGTACCATTTCATTGCAAAGAGGAGAGTTGTTTGAGTATGTTTCTAGTGTGATGGAAGGTACCGCAAATTTGATGGTGTATAACAACGGTGAAATTATACGAAATACTCATAAAGGAGTGAGCTTTGCGTGTGAAAATCCATTTTTTTGTGGTTTCATGCACCGTGACGTTCATGGAGTTTCAGAACAGTCTCTGTCAAAGCATGGAGAATGATATGTTGAGGAGAGTGCGCAGTATTCTGTACTAGAATCCCATTATAGTTTTTGGTGGTCTAATATAGTTTGATATTATGCCGATCATTGACGAAGCGAGTATGTATAATATGTTCCATATTCACTGGTAGACTCAGGTGCGACAACCAAAAATTGAGCTGTATGTTGAGTTTGAAAATGTAGAGGAAGATAGGATTCAAAATGATTCAGATATAGAGGATGATAGAGCTGAAGTGTATGAAGGAATGAACAATGATAGCGAAGAGGACTTCGAAACTACTTATGAAGTCGGCGACAAAGATGAGGATGGTGATGTAGGAAGTGAGGCAGCAGTAGAAAATGTAGTGGTTCTTCCTGCAGTTAGTCAACCGATGGACATTTCACCTTTTATGCGTAACTTGGATCTTGATGCCATACATGCACTGGAATTCTCCGAATATGCAAACATAGGTACGTGATGATTGAATAATACGTTTTTAATTTATATTTTTGATGGATCAATGAGTGACAATTTCTATTTTGTGTAGGTGTTGCTGATCTTGAGGACGGGGAGTTCAGGATCGGAATAGAAGTTACACTATCTCTAGAGGAGTCAACTACAATATGTATAAGTTTGAGCCACAGACGTTCTATGCAAAATGCAAGACGTATGGGCGTGGGTGCGACTGGCTTATCCGAGCTAGCTTGATACGAAAAAAAGGTTGTTGAGAGATACACAGATATAACGGTAGGCACACGTGCACCATGGAAACGATTTTACAGGATCATTTCAAGTTAGACTCGGACACAGTTGTTGAGGTTATAAGGCCATTGATTGAGACCGACCTGTCTATCAAGGTGAAATCTATAATTGCAGAAGTCCAGTTAAGGTTCAACTACACCATTAGTTACCGAAAAGCTTGGTTGGCAAAGCAGAAGTCCATAGCCAAAGTTTTCTTTGGATGGAAAGATTCTTACCAAGCTTTAACATGGTGGTTCTCGATCATGGTTCGGAAAATGCCTGGCTCAATTGTCCAAATAGAAACACAACTCTTGTACAACGGGAGTGAGGAGGCAAACAGTGTCAGGATACTTCACCGCGTATTTGGAGTTTCAATCCACGTATTAGAGCGTTCAAGCATTGCAAGTCTTTGGTTCAGGTTGACGGGACACTCCTTTATGAAAAATACAAAGGTACACTTTTGGTTGCTATTGCACAAGATGGGAAGCAAATATTATGTCTATCGCTTTTACCCTCGAGGAGGGGGAGACCGCTGATGCGTGACACTTTTTTCTCAGTAATTTATGAAAACACGTTAGAAGAGACGGCGTGAGTATAATCTCAGACCGACATAAGTCAATCCGAGCAATAGTAAATCATTTTGGAGGTGATTGACAACCTCCAAGAGCATGGTGGATGTTTGTATTAAGCACATCGGTAGCAACTTCTTAAGGGCATTCAAAGTTTCACACTTGCAAAAACTTGTTGTCAACATAGGGTATTCAAGGACGGTGGATGAGTACATCAACTATAAGAAGTTGCAAAAGCGAGGCGAGGCATATGCCCGGTGGTGCGATGCCATTGGACTTAGAAACTGGGTATTGGCATTTGACGAGGAACATCGATGGGCCACATGATGATGAACTTTGTCGAGTGTATTAATTCAATGCTGAAGGGTGCCTGAAACCTCCTTGCGTTGGCGCTCATCCAAGCAACATATTATTGGTTAAACGAGCTATTTATGCAGAAGAGTGACGAGGCTCACGATCGCAAGCATGCTAGATTTACTTATTATGTATTTTCACAACAACAGATAGAAGCAAACATGCAACGTGTTAGAAATATAGTTGTGCACCGGTTTGTTAAACGAAATGAGGTGTTTGAGGTGCATGAAATGCCTAATGGAAAGGTCTTGGGAGTTGATCTTGCACGGCGATCGTGTGACTGTCGGCACTTTCAGGTGGAATGACTTCCATGTCGCCATGTTATTGCTTACTGTGCTAACTAGCGTCTCGATTGGCAACTGTATGTGAATGATGTGTATAAGATGACAGATGTTCATAAGGTCTACAGATTTGAGTTTGTACCATTAAGCGATCTAGAGACATGGCCTACTTATCTGGGACTAACATGGGTCACTAATCTTGCCTTGTGGTGAACGTCGAAAGGTCGTCCCAAATTGACCTGATACCTGAATGAAATGGATTCATGAGAAATGTGTGGTCCTCGGATATGCTGTCTCTGTGGTATACAGGGTCATAGTCGAGGTCGATGTCCTCAGCGTGTTGGACCGAGTGGAGTTGGTGATGATGATAGCCCCTAGATCTTTGTTGGTCGTGTTTGTATGTTTAGGTTAATTTTGTCAATTAATGTTTTTTAGGTTCGTTGTGTTTGTAGTTTCAAGTTAATTTTATAATTTAATGTCTGTGTGGGTTGTTGTGTTTGTATTATTAAGTTAGATGTTAACTTATGTGAGTTATTATAGTTGACAGCTTCTGAGATGATGATTTCAAATTTGATACAATAACCTTACAAAAAATTAATTAAAAATTACATTAACTTAATTCTAAAACCATAATTTACAGTTCAATAAGGTAAACTTACAAAAAATTAATTAAAAATTACATTAAACATAATTACTAAATGCCTGGTTAATTCTTTCCAAGCATCCAATTAAGTCCCTTGCCCATCGTGCCCTGACCAAACTGCGACGGAGTAAATTTATTAGGTGGATTTCTTTCCGTCCGTAGGTTATATGGATGACTCCGAACTGAATCATTGACATTCGAAGTGGCTGACCCACCTGCCTCTGCCGGCGCAGATGTACCGGAGGTGTACTCCTCAACAACCTCATGCTAAAAAAAGCTCGGCCCAGTATTTGGTAGATTGAGACAAGTAGTATCGAATACCATATGCGGAGCGATGAAAGCACTCTGACAAGAATCACATGACGCCCGCCCTGAAGTGTAATCAAAAGCAGACTCCTATCAACCAGACTTTGGTGGTGAAAGGATAGTACTTAAAATCTGAAAAATGACCCACATCAACATCAATCTATTGCTATATATGATCATCCTCATCCCCATCCCCATCAATAGGAATCTGCGATGGGATCGACGGAAAGTCAACCAATTGCTGTCTGGGCTAAATGTGTTATGTGGGCTAAATCTGCTGGCTGGACTGAACCTGACGAATGTGTTGACTATACCCACTGAGCTGACTATGCTGACTGCGATGGCTGTGATGGCTGGGCTTGCTGTGGTCACTGGACTGATCGTGGTGGCTATGCTGACTGTGACAGCTGCAACGGCTGGGCTCGCCGTGGTCACTAGACTGGCTGTGGTGGCTGTGCTGACTGTGATGGCTACGACGGCTGGGCTCGCCGTGGTCACTGGATTGGCCGTGGTATCTGTGCTGACTGTGTTGACTGTGGTCTAGTTGCTGTAGGAGATAATAAGAAAACGGTTCAAATACTGCATACTGAGGTGGTCCCTGAGGTGCTGGTGGCTAAGGCGAATACTGAGGAACTTGCTCCGACAATCTCAGCAGATGCCCGAACAAACCCACGTACCAATCACGGTACTCAACCGACAGTCTAAAGTTCCATGTCGGAAGGAGGTGCAGATCCTGCAACTGAGTGTTACGACGGTTGTCCCATTTCGCTATCCAACCCGCATGTAAAACTCTCTAGTCATGAAGCTGCACTCCGTGAAGAGTGATGCAATGTTCTTCTGGTAGAATGATTTGTGCTAGCTCCAAGACGGGTTGTGGATACCCGAACTGACACATCACTCGGTTCGCAGGGTGTCATTTGACAAACTCGAATGACAATAACGGAGCAACAGTATTACACACCTCAAGGTGTCCATGTAACTCGTTGGGTATGATTAATCTTTCGTACAGCTGCCAGACAAACTGTAACACATTATTAGAAAATTAGAAATCTTATATTAGTATTGGATATTAGCACACACAAAGCAAAAACATTAACTTCGTCCATGTAGTCTATTTCCTGGCTAAATATCGCTACGGTCTTTGATAACTGCACTATGGATCGTTTGGAATGACTCCACCTGCAACACATAACATTGAAAATATTAAAAAATATGAAGTCAATCAAATATGCATTGTTAATAGAATGCAAAACTAAAATAGGAACTGCTACTTCCGAGAAACTAGTACGTCAGCCGCTGGAAGGTACTACATCGGAACAGGCACAATACACGGCATTCGGCTCCCTTGCCCAAACAAATAAAAGATTAAGAGGGTCATCCATCTTCTTAGTATCATACCATGATGCAGGGTACAGTGCCTTGTAAAGATGCGCGAGACATGCTGCTCCCAATTGTAAGTATGGATCCGCTGAAAATCACATAGCAATGGTAAATATTTCGCGTGGGCATATGCCGCGGATTGTCGAACCCAACAAACAAAAAATCTGGCATCTGGCGTATCTCTAAATAGAGTCCAAAGTGTCAAATGGCTTTGCATCTTTGATACGGTAAACCCATGCCAGCTTTATATAAGATTTGGAGGAACTACTCACAACGGGTTTTCTGCCGAAAATTGCGATGCTCTGGCTCTGCAAGAATTCGCGACTGCTATCTATCCAGCCGCTCACAACCTCTCCATTAATCGGTAGGCCAAATATATGAGTCACGTCTTCTAATGTAACGATAACCTCACCCACCGGTAATACAAAGGTGTGAGCCTCCGACTTTCATTTTTCCACGAGAGCAGATAATAAGGAGTAAAATCCTCTAATCACCCCAATTCTCGAAATGTGGTAGAACCCATTGCTTGTAAGGCATCTTCTACCATCAGAATTTACGTCTTCGTTGGATCAAGTTTACGAATCATAAGATTCTTGTTAAGATGGTACAACAAAAATATATTCATTCGCTAAATATATTTATTAGTTTAAATGAATGAAGCTTATAATAAATAATTATTTATTATACTAATTTACATCAATATAAAATCATTTATTTATCATATTATGTTATAAAAATAAAATAA
>NC_029785.2:131053353-131054074 GCF_000816755.2 Arachis ipaensis | reverse complement strand
TATAATTACAAACCATCTTTAGTTAATACAAATTTATAATTTTTTAAATGTATGAAATCTCTTTTTTTTTTTCAGCACATTTGCTAGCTCTCTTCTTCATATACTTCTCTCCCCAAATCTTACTAACTCTCTTCTTCAGAGACTCCCCTCCCTAAATCCCTATATGAACGAATCAACTTCTTCTCTTTTCCAAATTTTATTGTCATGGAGAGGGTTGAGCTCAATTTAAAGAGTTTTAACCCTGTGTTACTTCTTCTCAGAAAAAAGCTTTGTCTCCTGTATGCAGATATAATTTCAACACATCATCTCCGTGTTGCACAGAATTTCGCAACTTCTCGAAAATGTGTAAGAATCTCTGCGAAAGCTGTATAGAATTACTGAGCAGTACGTCTCCCGTGGTGACCTGGAACCTCCACGTCTTTGACGGTTGATTGGCATCTCTGCTTAGCACATCTTTCGCGTGTTACCAGAAAGCGTCCACGTCGACAAGAAACTCTAGCTCACTCTAACGACTTTGTGCTAACACGCGAAATATTGAGCTCACTCACAAATTTATAAAACACTCCAATTATCAATATTGGACAAAAATGTCATTACACTTTTCATATGAAAAATAAATTCCAAAAAAAAACTCTAACTCATTTTTAATCAGTTCTTATTAAATAAGAGCAATACACTTTTTATTAGTTAAACAAAATTTAATTTATCATTTTCTATATTT
>NC_029785.2:131049308-131053052 GCF_000816755.2 Arachis ipaensis | reverse complement strand
AAGCATTGTAATATTTATTTTTTCTGAATCACGTTAGCATTCCTGGGAAGCTCCTTAACTTAATACTTTTCTCTATTTCACATTAATATTCACTTTTTTTTTTAATTCTAATTACAAATTACATCAATAATATTTCTTTTTCTTTTTTTTTGTCGCGTCCAGAATTGCAATAAAATTTCGAAAAAGACACATTTAATGTTTTTTTGTGTTTTTTATTTTTTATTTTTTTGTCTTGGATGCGATAGATTTTACATATTTGGTTTTCGATCAACGATAGGGCTGATAATGAGTAGAATAGGGTAGGGTTTGGACTCTACCCTAACTTTACCCGCGAATTGAGAATTTCTCAACCTTAATCTTACCCGCACCCTAAAGTTCTAAACCCTAAGCTATCCGACTCTACTTGCAGAAAAATAAAAAAATTTCAAACAAATATAAAATTCAACCGTTCCAAATTTCATACATATTAATAAAATAGAAAATAAAAAACTATGTTCAAATTAAAATTAAAAATAACAAAATCTTAAAGAAATCTAACATAAAATTACAAATAATATGATTATCAACTAATTTAGTGGTTATTTCAAATTTTTATAAAAGAAATATTGTGGATTCAACGCTCACTTTTTTCACTACATACATAACTTATATATATATTAGAAATGCAGATAAAATATGATAGAATATACCTTAAATCCGTATATAGAAAATCCGAACGAATTAGTCCGGGTTAAATACCCCGTATATATTGCCAGCGGATTTGTCTCATCTGAAGTTGTTCATTTACTTTAGAGGAAAAAGTAACGCAATCTAAACCCTTAATAATATAAATGCTTTTGATTCTCTTAGATAAATAAATACATTAAATGTAGACTCTTTAATAGAATTAGTTGAAAATCGTGCGACAACTGCAGCAACTTCCAAGACTGCGTAATTTGTTCTTTTTATTTATCTTCTCTCTCTTTTATTTAGTTTTTTCTTTCTTTTTCTTCAACAAAAAAAATATTTTCGATTCTATTATTTCACAACATTTAATTTTCTTTTTATGTTTTATTATCATGTTCTTCCATGATATTGATGTTGTTGGTGCGGATATGGTAGGATAGGGTAGAACTCACACCGCATTCTATCCTTCCGCAGTGGGTAGGGTAGACAATCCTACTCGAATAGATTGGTTCGAGTTGGGTATTTACAGATAGGGTATAGATTGCCAGCTTTAGACAACGGTGAATCTGTGTTTTTTATTTTTTTGGCCCGTCAAAGTGAATCTGTGTTTAGAAGATATAAGTAAGATATATGATTGTATAACCTGAACAAATGAAGACATGATCCTGGCCCAACTTAGGCCCAACACTACCCAAACTTCGTATGGCGTAGAAAAACAAGTTCGTTCCAACAGACTAGGGATAATTGGGTGAAGGTCAGCGGTCACTCATATTTTTAGGTAAAGAGATAGATAACGGCATAACGCCATACACACATCACAAACGAATCTCTTTCAAATTTGTGGACAACGGCCGCTGAAGCTGATATTTGAGAAGCCCACTAACCAAACTTGTTTGCCACTTATTTATTTTTCTCTTTATTTATTTGTGTTGTTGACTTGTATCCCTCATCCAATCCATTAAGAACTAAAATTGTTAATAAATTTATTATTGGTTAATAAATTATTTTATGAAAATATCACATTTATATAGATAGACGAATAAATTGATAATTTGATTAAATTAAGGCTCAATTTGGATAAACAGTTTAATTAAATTTCTTTTGAAAAAATAGCTTAAATAATAAATAATTATATTAAAAGTAGCTTATAAATAAGTTATTTTGTTTTTGAATTTTTAGTTCTAAAAGTACTTATTTTATAGAAATGTGATAAAAAAAATAGTAATATTATGAGAAAAGTCATTTTTTTTTAATTTTTCTATAAATTTTTAAATAATTTTTAAAAAAATTGTAATTTTTTATTTTAAAAATTATACCAGACATTAATATTATTACTTTTTATAAGTCAAAAACTAAAAAATATTACTTTTAAAACTTTTCAGTGAAAACCGGGCCGTTAACATTACATTAAAAATATCCAAATTTTCAAGACTCTAACCATTATTTAACATGGTAAAATTCACTTAGAAAAATATAACAAGAACCAACCCTTCTTCAAAATTAAAGCATAACCACAATCAATACTAAAGTATAACCACAATCAATACTAATATTGTCTAATAATACCAAATATTTAAATCAATACAAATAACACAATATTATACATTAGTCTAAAGTCTTATGCATTTTAAACATAAAATATTAACTTATAGTCTTATAATGACTAATAACACAAAATATTAATGTTTACAATACTTAAATTCCACATAAGAATAGTCCTGATCCATCACTAATAACACAAAATATTAATTGTGCATAATGATCGGGCCACTGGGCCGACTTCGGGTGACCCGAGCTATGGCCCGAACCCTACCCGAAATAATGACTGGGTCTATTTTTGAGACCCTTACCCGATTCTAAACCCGATGAAATCACACCAAATTAACCCATAAAGTGTTCGAAAACGGACCGAACTGTGCCTTCGGGTCGGGCCGGGTCATGTGCACCCCACCCCTACTAAAAATTACAACAAAACGCACTAAGTTTTGCTTAGGCAATAACCCATAAAATTCTTTTTCAAAAAAAAGTAAATAGTGTTTTTAATACAAATATGTTATATGTATATTAAAATTAGTTATTAAAATTAATTATTAAAATAAAATATATATTAAAATATAAAATACACATTAAAAATAATTTAATTATATATATATTTATACATAATTTTATGATAATTAATTTTAATGTGTAAATAATATTTTTGTTTTCAATGTATAAATGGATTAGTAAAGTTGGAAAATTATAACTACGGGTAAAATATAAATTTGATAAACTACATTTATCAAGAATGAAAGTAATGACAAGATTTGCCAACAACTATTATGCCTTTCACCAAAATAGGGCTGCATATGTATCGAATAATATCCGCATATTTGTAGTAATTATCCGCATCCGATCCGAATTTTGTGAATATTATCCGAACCGCAGAGCCATCAAATCGGATCAGATCCGATCCGCACTATGGTAGGATCGGATTGCAGATTCGGCAGTGATATCCGCAGATCCGATCCGCAAATCCGCATATCCGCACATCACATATAAATAGCATAGTTTAAGAAAGTAAACTTTAATGTGATATGAATTTTAGTGTGTTATTTTATGAATTTTATGATATTTTGTTTTTAATTTTTTATGTTATACTTTAACATGGAATAATTAAACTTAAATCTTGTGTTATTATTTTATTTTTGTTATTCAAGAAAACTATTATTGATAATATTTTAGGAGTAAATAGGCTTAAATAGATAAAAAAATGAATTTTTTGGATATTATTTTGTAAAAACACCCAAACAGAATCTTAAAATATTTTTTTTGAATTATGCGGATATATCTGATATCCTATCCGATCGGATCGGATCCAACCTAAAAACATGCGGATATCATATCCGATCCGATCCGATGAGTGCAGTACGAATCTGATAAAATTTTAAGCTATATCCGATCCGTGCCCTACACCAAAATAAATAAATAGGCATCATGCCATTATAAAGGTTTCATTCTTAAAATATTTAAATATATGTATTTTTATTTTTATGTAGTCATTAAAATAGATTATCAATATCCATTTTTTATTACTTG
>NC_029785.2:131046178-131048974 GCF_000816755.2 Arachis ipaensis | reverse complement strand
TATCTTTTGAATAATTGTTTTCAATATAATGAAAAATCATACTTATTCTAAGCCGCAGCATGGCAACGCCGCCGATAATATAATAAACAAAAAAATATTTTCTTCTCATATATATGTAACGAGTTAACGATCAATTTGCCATTCATCTGTCTTAATCATTTTTACTTGCAAAAAACCACACACACACACAGAGCGCCAAAAAGAAAGAGCAAGAGGGAGGTGCAGTGCATAGGCGACGATGGTGGTGCGCGACATAGACGAATTGCCCAAGAACGCTGCCAACTACACAGCGTTGACGCCGCTGTGGTTCCTGGAGAGAGCAGCTCAGGTGCACCCCACCAGAGCCTCCCTCATCCATGGATCCCGTCGCTACACGTGGCAACAGACTTACCACCGTTGCCGTCGATTCGCATCTGCTCTCAACAATCGTTCCATCGGTCTCGGCAACACCGTAAGTATTCTCTTAACTTCAACTTCTTTACTCTCTCTGCATAAACAAACAGGTTGTGAGATTTTCGCTTTTCGCTTTGCTTTAATCGGATTTATATTTTGTCATCTCATTCCGGTAGATTCTTATTTTTAGTGTTCAAGGAATCAATAGTATGTCAATTTGCCGCAATTTTTTATATCAATGTGAGCAATTGGTTAATCTAAATAATAATTGAGACTAATAATTTTTAGCATAAAAAATAGAAAATTAGTTAGTATTGATTAAATATAAGATAAAAATAAGAAAAAAGTATTGATCGAATAATATTTTTCATTTCTTTTTAAATAACATTGTAATAAATTATTTATAAATTAGAGTGAATACTCAATCCGACCACTGACAATTATCTCAAAAGAACTACGAGATTCTTAACAAAAAAAATACCCAACCTAACCCCTGAACTTTATTTTTATGGAACTGATTAGTCCTTGTGTTAAAGAAACAACAAAAAAAAAAACACTAATGCAAAAGTTAATCAGTCCCATAGAGCCGAGTTGGTATTTTTTTTGTTAAGAACCTCTTTCGAAGTAATTGTTAGGGCCGTTTATGGTTTTTCTCTATGAATTATAAGTTTCATTTTTAAAATTTGTAACATTTTAGAAAATAAAGTTGATAAAGCGAACAAGTATGCTCTACACATTTATTATCCTTAATGAAAGTTCAACAACTAAGACTTGGAATAATAATCACACTACTCTAAAAGTCCAATGTTTAATGCTAATGGAAGCACTATATAATCCTAATTTACCCGATATTGTTCCATGTTGGTTATAGTGTTTTCTAGCTGGCGTTCCGTTGTCGTGTTTTTTCTTCTTTCGTTGATGATTAATCAATATCAATACTAATGCCAAGTTTAATTTCTTATACCAATGTGAGAGCAGGTTGCTGTTATTGCACCCAACATTCCAGCTCTGTATGAAGCTCATTTTGGAATTCCAATGGCAGGAGCAGTATTGAACCCTGTTAACATTAGGTTGAATGCATCCACCATAGCATTCCTTCTTGGTCATTCCTCCGCATCAGCGGTAATTGTGGATCAAGAGTTCTTTACCTTAGCAGAGGAAGCTTTGAAAATATGGTCTGATAAAACCAAAGGCTTCAAGCCTCCACTTTTAGTTGTGATTGGTGATGAGAACTGTGATCCTAAGCAACTAAGATATGCTAAGGGAAAAGGAGCAATTGAATATGAGGATTTTCTTGAGAGTGGTGACCCTGGATATGCATGGAAACCCCCGGAGGATGAGTGGCAAAGTATTGCATTAGGTTACACTTCTGGTACAACTGCTAGTCCTAAGGGTGTGGTGTTACACCATAGAGGAGCATATCTTATGTCTCTAAGTGGTGCTGTTATTTGGGGAATGAATGAAGGAGCTGTGTATCTTTGGACACTACCTATGTTTCATTGCAATGGTTGGTGCTACACTTGGACCCTTGCTGCTTTATGTGGTACTAACATATGCCTTCGTCAGGTAAACTAATATTCTTTCTGTTTCAAAATATGTGTCGTTTTCCACGAATTTATGTCCTTGAATGTAAATTGCATTCATATATGAGTGAGGGAATGTCTAATGCTTTTATTTGAGTGAGGGAAACAAGATGAAGACTCAAATGCAATTGTCTTCGTGTGAAGTTGATAGCGGAGAACTGTTAAGTAATTTGACAAGTTTGACTAAATTGTTATTTAACTATTTTCAACTATTAACTTCGTATGAAGACAATTGCATGTGAGTTTCTACCGGAAAAAAATGATGTTAACTTGTTACACATGCCTTATTGATTCTAATTTGAGCTTATCACTAATGCTAGTTGAAAATTGTGCCTATGCTGTTTTGCATCTATGATACACATATAGTTATTGTTTTCTTTAAATCTAGCTAATTGAGATTATTGTTATGGATATTGATATCAAATAGTTTTTTTGTGTTTCTTAACCAGGTAGCAGCTAAGGCAGTGTATGAAGCCATTGCCAAGTACAAAGTGACTCATTTTTGTGCAGCACCAGTGGTTCTCAATACAATAGTGAATGCACCACCCGAAGACACCATCCTTCCTCTGCCTCATGTTGTTCATGTTAATACAGCTGGAGCTGCTCCTCCTCCTTCTGTTCTGGCCGCAATGTCCCAAAGAGGATTTCGCGTCACTCACACCTATGGCCTCTCAGAAACCTATGGCCCCTCCACAGTCTGTGCCTGGAAGCCAGAGTGGGAATCGCTTCCCCCCGAAACCCAAGCCAGGCTCAACGCAAGGCAAGGGGTTCGGTACATTGGCTTGGAAAGCCTAGAAGTGGTTAACACAACAACAATGAA
>NC_029785.2:131033870-131046049 GCF_000816755.2 Arachis ipaensis | reverse complement strand
AGGATACTTAAAGAATCCCAAAGCCAATGAAGAGACCTTTGCAAATGGATGGTTTCACTCGGGTGATCTCGCCGTAAAGCACCCAGATGGATACATAGAAATCAAGGACAGATCAAAGGACATAATCATCTCGGGTGCTGAGAATATCAGCAGTGTGGAGATTGAGAATGTTATGTATACACACCCTGCAATTCTTGAGGCATCAGTGGTTGCAAGACCAGATGAGAAATGGGGTGAGTCTCCTTGTGCTTTTGTGACATTGAAGCCAGGAGTGGATGCTAGTAATGAGCAGCGTCTTGTTGAGGATATAATAAAGTTCTGTAGGGCCAAGATGCCTGCTTATTGGGTCCCAAAATCAGTGGTTTTTGGACCCTTACCTAAGACAGCTACTGGGAAGATTCAGAAGCATTTGCTGAGGGCCAAGGCTAAAGAGATGGGACCTGTTAAGATCAGCAAGTTGTAAGTCACATTATAACAGAGATCATGACGAAATAAACGTTCCTATTAGTCCTTGCTTTGTGTTTTCAAGAATGTACTAATTAGTTAAGGTTTCTTTCTCATAATAATTAGTGTACACCTTTTATAAATTAAACTCGTGTAATAATAATAATAATAACAATAATAAATGTAAGTTTATTCAAAATGATAAGTTTAAATTAAGAAGTTATATGTTTAAGTATTGAAAACAATAATTTTTTTATGAACTATATATAATAATGGTTTAGTAATGATCGAGAGTTTTAATTTAATTAACACTCTTGTCCCTACCCCACAGTTGCTTGACTTCTTCAACGATAAATTCCATAATATTTCACGAGGAGAAGAATCAAGAACAAATAAATTGTTTTTCAATAAACGTTGAAGGCATTTCGGCAATGTCGTGTAACAATTAACATCTCGATTCTCGAAGTTCCGGTGTACTGGGGAAATTTTAAAAAATGGAATGACAATTGCGTATTAGATAATCAATCTAGCAAGCTGGCCAAATTACATGGGAGGTACAGGGCACTAGTTTATTGATTAAAAGTTATCCTCTCTGCATACTAGAATTTGCTTGACCATGACCTAGGTATATGCATGGGAAGGGGGCGCCTGGCTGGTGATAACTTAAACAAAAGAAAAAAGAGTTTAAAACTAACTTTTATTGATTAATATTTTTACCAATTTTATTTTAATTATCTCCTAGTCTCATTCTCTTCTCTATTTCTGTTTTCTTAAAAAACAAAATATGGTTAAAAAATATCTTTTTTACATATTAAATATATTAAACAGTTCAAGATTTTTAAAAAATTTACACCATTAAAATATGTCCTTAAGATTTAAAATAACTAAATCCTTACAAAAATAAACAAAAAATGTGGTAGAATTCTTTAAATAAAATTTTACAATCAAACAAAATATTTAATTAAATTTAACAAAGGTGTTATAAATATTTTTTGTTGAGTTAAGTATATAACTAATTTTAAATTGATGATGATAAATATTAATTTATTGGGTTAAATATCCAATTAGTTTTGATCATTTTTTATTAAGTGTTGCAAGCCAAAATTAGAGAAGCAGCAGCCCAAATGGAACGAAACAAAAACAAGATTGTTGATCGGTTCTCTAATTCTAAAAGCCCGAAGAAATAAAACAAAGAAAACAGCTGAGCTGAATGAAAAATATCCAACCCAAGTCTAAGAAGATTCCAGCAAGATGAAGACTTCCAAAGCCAATACTCACATGTTTGTTTCGGTCAGAATCAGAAAGAAAGAGAGAGAGAGCTTCGTTCATCTTGCTCATTCTACCAGAGAAGAAAGAAAGAGAAAGGTAAAATTCAAAAGCAAATGTCTAATCACCCTAATCAAAGCAAGCTAAGCTAAGTCAGAGAATAAATGAGATTTATTTCTATTTGCATGCAATTAAGTTTCTTTACTCCTTCTCCAATTTTTTGCAACTCCAATTTGGGATAGATGGAGAAAGTGTTTTTTGAGAATCACTGCTGTGAATCAAAGGCTAAAATTATTTTTTGGAGACAAAGCACTATCTCAAGGGTTTGGATTTGGTTTACCACTGAACAACTTTTTCTTGTTGATCTGAGGTCTTCGGTCAAGCAAAAGAACATGTTTTGAAATCCCTAATTTGGGGGTTAATTGAAGAAAGTGAGATGTCAAGCATCAGAGGCTCAAGGATCAACGAGTTGACTAAGAAGAAATCCAATCAGCAACTTGGCAAGAGGTACAAAAAGAAAAGGTTTCTCATTTTTGAAAGGAAGGAAAGAGAACCAGAACTTGAGTTTGTTTTGAAGAGCTTCTCTGTGAAGAGTTCATCAACTTTGGACAGTGTTTTCTAAGTTAAAGAAGCATTCCGCCAAGATGAAGAACTTAATCAGAGTCAGTTGAATCCGGTTCAACTTATAGTAATAAAGGCTGTTAATGCATCAATCTCCTTCATGTTTACAATTTGTATTTCATTTTCAATGTATATCTTTCTGTAATTTCTTAGAGAGGTAAAAGGTTGAAAAAGAGAATTCAAGAAAAAGCCTATGAGTGACAAAAGACTGAGTGAAATACTTGAGAGAAAAGCTTAGAGTGATTTCAAATTTTTTTAGGTTGTTTCATTTGTCTTGTATCTTGTACCTATGAAGTGCCCCTTTCTAATTTGGGTTAGCACTTTGAGTGAAGAGTTAGGTATTAGCATAACCAAGTCAAGTTAGATAAGAACTTGAGAAAGAAAGGATTGAGTGAATCCTAAGAAATTGGTGTATGTAATACTTTAACTATAGTGAAAATTCCACCACTGTTGTAGTGGAGACTGGATGTAGGTTGCATTGCACAAGACAACTGAACCAGGATACATGCCTGTATCATCTTTCTTCTCTTTCTCTAAGTTCTATTTTCTGATATTTGTGAGGCAAAATAGAATTGTCTCATAAAATTTTTGCTGCACAGTTCAAACAGATTTTATTCGAAAGTTTGATATTAAAGGCTTAATCCATTAAAACAAAAGAAGGTCATAGATTCAACCCCCTTCTCTAAGCCTTCTGTAACTTTCAATTGGTATCAGAACCAAGGTCTCAATAATCAAGATTCACCGCTTGGAGCAAAGGTCCAATAGCGAACAACTTGGGCACAACCACAGTTGCTTACACTTTAACAGAAGGTCAGTCAAACAATAGGCCTCCCTTCTTCAATGGGAAGAACTATGCCTACTGGAAAGAAAGGATGCAAATCTTCATCCAATCTATTGACAACAATATATGGAAGATTGTTGTAAGCGGCCCCAAGATTCCAACAAAGACAAGTGCTGATGGAGTGGTGACTCCAAAAGAGGAAACTAAATGGAATGATGATGACAAAAAGAAAGTGGAGCTGAACCCTAAACCCATTAACCTTCTACACTGCACTATCAGCTTTGAGGAGTATTGAAAGGTATTAAGACGCAAGACGGCCAAAGAAATTTGGGAGAAACTCCAAGTTATACTCGAAGGCACCAAACAAGTTAAAGAAACAAGGATTGATATGCTGCGAAAATAGTATGAGATGTTCAACATGAAGGATGGAGAAAGTATTGATGAAATGTTTGAGAGATTCTCAATCATAATAAACAGCCTTGACGCTATGGATTTAACACACACAGAACAAACACTAGTGAGAAAAGTCCTTAGAAGCCTCACAAAAGAATGGGAAACAAAGGCCACTGTCCTAACTAAGAGTAACAACCTAAGTCCTATAACATATGATGAGCTGAGAGAAAAACTTCTTACCTGTGAAACCACATACACAAACTAAGACTAAAAAAAAGGGAATAGCCCTTAAGTCAAAAGTCGAATAAAAAGAGAGTGAGTCTAGTGACAGTTTTTCAGATGATGAACTTGTATTTTTTGCTAGGAGACTTAGAAGGTTAATGAGGAATAAAGGCAAGTACAAGGGCTCAAGCTCGAAAGAGTACAAGAAGGACATGAGCAAAGTAATTTGCCACATTGCAAGGAGGCTGGACATCTCAAATACAACTGTCCGAAAATCAAGAAGGAAGAAAAAGGAAAGAAAGAAAAGAAAATAGTGCTCATGGCATCTTGGGAGGATCTTGAAAACGATTCAGATGAGGAAGAAGACTCCGAATGCGAAGCTCAAATATGCTTTATGGCTGGTGAAGATCAACTTGATGAGGTAAATTACTAAGACCTATCCATAGATGATTTACATGTTATCATAGATGATCTCACCCTAAACTCTGAAAAATTACTGAACAAATACAATAAATACAAATCTGAAAAAGAAATGTTGAAAGTTGAAAATAATTTTTTGAAAGAAAAGGTGAAGGAAACCGAATGTCCTTTGGATATCATTGAAGAAAATAGATTTCTGAAATCTGAACTTGAAAAACTAAAAGGAAAGCACATTATGGATCCTTCTCAAGAGGTTATTGTTGAAAATAAAAGATTAAATGAAATAATTAAAAGATTAAATAGTGATTTAGCAACATTTGCTCACAGTTCTAGCAACTTGAACAAATTACTTGTAAATTAAATGTCATTATTTGAAAAATCTGATTTAGGATATGTGACAAAAGATGATGCAATTTTTGATAATTCTTCGACAAAATTCATGGCCTCTTCTTCAAAAACAAAATCTATCATAAACAAATCTGGTCTGGAACTTGTTCCCACCAGGAATTTGAAAAATCTTGTTTTGAGAAAACTGCATCATCCTCAAGAACCGAACCTATATCAAACAAGTAAGGTCTGGGCTACATTTTAAACAATGAGGTTGCTTTCAAAAGCTCATAGTTTCGCAAAAGAACCTCTTATTCAAGAAGCCCATATGGTTTAAAAAAATCTAGTTTGAATGTTCTTGCAAAAAGAAATAATAATAACAAAAATAAGTTTGTCAAGAGAAATGTCTAGTTTTCAAAAATGATAAAACCTCACTCTACTAATCATTTCTAGCATCAAAACGTAAATCAATTTCAGCAACATGCATAAAAAACCATTGCCTAAATTGTAAGAAAATTGGTCATTCTTACGTGCATTGCTTCATTGAAAAAAGAAAAGTAGGAAACCAAACTTACAATGTTGTTTGTGATTTTAATGCACTTGGGCAATTAAGGTGGATTAACTTCAAATGATCCAAATTAATTGGATACCTAAGGTTACTTGAGATTATATGCAGATTTGCCTAGCATCCAAGAAGAAGAAAGATATGAGGTACTTTGATAGTGGATGCTCTAGGCACATAACTGGAATGTCAACTTTCTTCATCAAACTCAACAAGTATGATGGAGGTTTTGTGACTTTTGGAGATGATGAAAAAGGTAAAATCGTTGCTATTAGAAAAGTAGGTAACAATCATTCTGCTTTAATTGATGATGCCTTTTTAGTTAATGGTTTGAAGCATAATCTTTTGAGCATAAGTCAATTGTGTGATTTGGTGATATTCAAAAGATTGGAATTCTATGTTGTGAGTGAAAAGACCAATGATGTATTGTTTATTGCTAAGCGTTGTGATAATGTATATGGATTCACTCTTGATGAACTAAAGGATCAAAATGTAGTTTGTTTTCATTCTAAAGAATCTGAAAAGTGGCTATGGCACAAGAGATTGGGCCATGCTATCATGTTTCAAATAAATAAGCTTGTTAAGAAAGGACTAGTAAGAGGTCTTTCTTTGATAAAATTTGACAAAGACATCAAGTGCGATGCTTGTCAAATAGAAAAACAAACAAAGAACTCATTTAAAATCAAAGGAAGACATCTCTACTAAAAGACCACTTGAAAATTACTACATATTTATTTATTTGGTCCAACAAAAATTCAAAGCTTAGGTGGTAAATATTATGGTTTGGTAATTGTGGATGACTACACAAGGTTTGGCTGGGTTTTATTTCTTGCACACAAAAATGAAGTCTTTTCGGCTTTTGAGATTTTTAGCAAGAAAATTCAAAATAAAAATGATTTAAAGATTGCTTCAATAAGAAGTGATCATGGAACAAAATTTAAAAACCAATTATTTGAATCTTTTTGTGAAAAAATTGGACTATCACACAACTTCTCTTGTCCAAGAACACTACAACAAAATGGTGTTGTTGAAAGAAGAAACAGAAGTATTCAAGAAATGACAAGAGCTATGCTTTGTGAAAACAATGTTCCAAAATTTCTTTGGGCTGAAGTTGTCAACACGACTTACCACATTTTGAATAGAACAATCATAAGAAAATTCTTGAAAAAAACTCCTTATGAACTCTGGAAGAGTCACCCACCAAACTTAAATTACTTACATATTTTTTGATGCAAATGTTTTGTCCGAAATAACAAGGAAAATCTAGAAAAAATTGATCCAAAGGTATATGAGTATTTATTTGTAGGATATTCCACAATTAGTAAAGCCTATAGAGTTTATCATCAAGATGCTAGAATTATAGAGGAGTCCATACATGTTACCTTTTGTGACACTAACTTAGTTCAAAATATCTTGGAAGATTGTGATGCAGAAAATCAAGTTCAGGGCAAAGAAGGAGAATTCTAAAATCAAGAGAAAGAAATTTCTGAGCCATCTAAATCTGATAAAGCGGCTGCAGGAGACAATTATGTTTTGTCTTATGAATCTAGAGAAACCTCCGACACTACAACTTCTTTGAACCCTACAATGACCAAAACTGCTCCTAAGTCTACAAGATCCCGTGAGTAGAGATTTTTAAAGAATTATCCACAGAAATTTGTCGTTGAGGATGTTTCTCACGGTGTCAAGACATATTCCTCCACGAGAAAAGCAAATGAAGAAACAAATTTGGTTTTTCTCTCCCAAATTGAGCCTCAAAACATACATGAAGCTCTCAATGTCCCTTCGTGGGTAAAAACTATGGAGGAAGAGCTTGGTGAATTTGAAAAAAAATCAAGTTTGGACACTTGTTCTAAAGCCAATTAGAAAGAAAGTGACTGGAACCAATTGGATATTTAGGAACAAATTAGGAGAAGATGGTAGCATTACTAGAAACAAAGCAAGACTAGTGGCACAAGGTTATGATCAAGAGGAAGGGATAGACTTTGATGAATCCTTTGCCTCTGTTGCGCAAATGGAAGCCATAAGACTACTTCTAGCCTATGCTGCTCATTGTGGTTTTAAATTATATCAAATGTATGTGAAATGTACATTTCTAAATGGTGTAATAGATAGAGAAGTGTATGTGGCACAACCACCTAATTTTGAAAATAAGAAATTTTTTAATCATGTTTTCAAACTTTAAAAAGCCCTTTGTGGGTTGAGACAGGCTCCCAAGGTTTGGTATGAAAGACTTAGCTCTAAAGGTCATAAGTTCATTTTGGTTGGTGTTGATTATTTTTCTAAATGGGTAGAGTCTATCCCTTTAAGGGAGGTGACTCAATGAAATAATTGATTTTATTGAGGAGCATATTGTGCATAGGTTTGGAATTTCTCAGTCTATTACCACTGATCAAGGAACTATGTTTATTGGGAAAAAAGGTTATGGAATATGCCAAGTCTAGGGATATAAAAATGCTTTCTTCTACACCATATTATGCCCAAGCCAATAGACAAGTAGAAGTAGCGAATAAAATTTTGATTGCATTAATTAAAAAACACATTTGAAGGCAGCCAAGAAATTGGCACCAAACTCTCAGTCAAGTTTTTTGGGCTTATCGAAATTCTCCAAGAGGTTCTACTGAAACTACCCCGTATAAGTTAGTTTACGGTCATGATGCGGTGTTGCCAATTGATATTAATCTGCAAAGTATAAGGGTGGCTAGACAAGATGTGATACCAGTAGTAGATTATTGGAATTCTTTGCATGATGAGCTCAATGAACTAGATGACGAAAGGTTGAGAGCTTTAGAGCGGGTGATTCGACAAAAAGAGATTATTTCAAAATCATACAACCGCCGTGTTAAAGCAAAGACATTTGCAGTTGGAGATTTAGTCTGGAAAACAATTTTGCCTATAGAAAAAAGTCAAAAACTTATGGTAAGTGGTCTCCAACTTGGGAAGGACCTTATGTAGTTGACAAGATTTATTCTGGAAATGCCTATAAGATTATTGAAGTTGGATCAGGAAGAAGAATTCCTTCAATAAATGGCAAATATTTAAAAGTATATAGGCCAGGCATACATGAGATAAACATTCCACATGTTTAACGACACGAAAATATCCAGTTGAAGTGTCAAAGGAAAAAATAAAGAGCTAACTAATATTTATAATTTAGTTTGTAAAAGCTAACATGTCCTTGTGATTTCTTTGAATTGCAAGTTCCATTGACAGTGTAAAGCATTAAGATTATGAGACAAATATGTGTCCAAAGCATCAATTTAAAATAAGAGTCAATAATTTATCATTTTGTGAGTGCAGTATAGTACATGCCAACATATAGAACTAAAAGTTTAGTGAATAAACCTATATGAAGCTAGAGGCATGTCAATAAATGCACATTTGATTTAATTTGACAGTACTTGAAGCGAATGCACACAAGATGGCATGCACCAATGCAACCTGACATGGACAAATATGGAGGTCATCCCAAATGAAATACAAAAGAGGTCACTATGATATTAATAATTGGTTTAGTGTGAAGTAATGTAATAACTTCCCAAAAAATAGCAAGTGTCCAGTCTCCAAAATAAGGATAGAGTGCATACAAAAGCAAGTAATAAACAAAACTCTAAAAGTTCAAAAAAGTGAATATTGCAGGGACATATTAAAATCACAAAGGATCACATAAGAAATGCAAGACTAAGTTTTAAAGATCTCCTTCAAGCGAGTAACTTCAGTTTGGAGAGCAGTTTGGAAGTTCCTAGCTTCTTTGGCAGCTTCCTGTGAGGAGAGCATCTTCTCTTCAAGTGACTGTAAGACTGCATTGCTACTGTCAAGCATGCTACTTGCTTTGGCAAATTGACCTTCATTCTTTATCAAAGCAGCATCCAGCCTATTTTTTACTTCTCTCTTGACAGTCAGTTGTTGTTCTAAGTCTCGAATCTCCTCAGATAACTCATGAGCCCGATCTTTAGCTTTTGCAATATGGGTAGCCATGGTAGTTTTGACAGTCTCAAAAGAGGAGGTGTCTTGTTTCAACTTAGAAAGAGCTTCAGTTGATTGTTGATATGATAAGATAGCTGCTTGAGAATCCAAAAATTTAACATAAAGGTCCTCATAAACCTTCTGCAAGTGAGCCAACAAAGGATCAATAGTCTCAGGATGTGGTGTAATTGAAAAATTTTGAAAAATATCTGAGCCTTAAAGTGCGGATTGATAGCAAGTGTCAAAACAGATTTGGATAGAATGACACTGAGTTGTTGGGCAAATAAAAGTAGGATGGAATTGTCGATAATTTTGGTTGTGAGAGGTGTAGTATGGAGCTGCTCTATTGGAAGGTGACTTTGAATGGTAGAGCAAGATTCAACTATGGCCTTCTATGTATCCATGCTATATTCATATGCTTCATTCAGACTTTCTAAATCAGCCAATAAATCATTCACCACATTAAGGGTTTGAGTGTGAATAGAAGTGATTGATATTTATTTTTCTGACCGCTCACTTGGGGATTTTAGAATTTTAAAGCTAAACAAAAATGCAAAAGAAAGTGTTAACATAAAAAAAAAAGGAGATACAAGGAAGAGATACTAATAATCAGGCTAAATGACATGTCATACCTTATTGGCATTGGCTTTAGGTGTAGGCTTGTTAGATATGGCAGCTATCAGATTTTCAGTCCTAGACACAATCAAAGAAATAGTAGGAGCCACAGTGACCTAAAGCAAGAAGTGAAATGAGGACAAAGGTAATTAATGAGTTTAAAAAAAAATCAGCATGAGAGATATTATCATCATGTAAGTTCTTCAAGATAATGCTATTTGAATATGGAGGATGTGAAAATATATAAAAATATCTGAGAAGCAAGTTGACCATTGGGGCTAAGAGCATCGACATCATCTTTCGAAGAGAACTTACTCACTGATTTATCACTAGATGAGGTGTTCTCGTTTTTCCCTTCATTGTGCTGAGAGATTACCAGTCCATCAAAATTGTCATTGGATGTATTTGATGTGTCATCCTTATCATCACTATTCGAAGATGTTGACACTTCAATTGGTCCAAGTCTTCTTTTTACCCGGCGGCTTGAATAATTAAAATTGAATTCCTTTTTTCCTACAAGCCTACCAGAAGACTTTCTCAAAGGAGAATTGGCAGCAAGTGAGGTAGTTTTTTTTTTTGTAACAAAAAATAATAATAATAATAATAATAAAATAATTAAAACAGGTGCCATTGTGATATTCTTAGAAGGCATTATGCATGAAGAAAATAACACATAGAGGACCATAATTTTTGAAATCATAATGAGCAAATGATTTAGTTGTAATTATCCTTTTTGATAATTGGTGCTCTTTTCACTTGTTGCATTACAAGAACAGTTTTACTGAAAGCAACTTTAATAGAAGAGTAATAGATTTTCCACCAAGAAAAGAATAAATATGTGGTCAACAGATAAGGTTTAAAAGGGAATAGGTGGAATTTATTTTTTCGCGAAGCATTATCTTTTTGAATGTGCAACAGATCTTCTAGTGAGGTAGCTTTGACATGCAAAGATTGTGGCTCTTGAAGATGGTAAGGAGATGGAATGGCCTGAGCTAACTCAAACTATCTAAAAACGGCATTTAACATATAGACCACTGTTCTTAGGTCATCTTCACCCGGGAATCCAGCAAAAAATAATTGGGAAGTCAAGAATTGTGACCAAATAGTGATGCTTTCCTTTTGTGTAACCCTAGTTGGGGTAAGAGATCGCGTCAACTATTCCGGACCAGTTTGACAATTAGCAAAGGGAGTCAGATTGATGTTGTGGTCTTTCTCTGGCAAGTGATAGAAAGCACGGAAGAAGTGTTTCATCTTATCATGTGAGGCCATTAACTTGTCAGAAAAGACTAAGCTGAGCAGATGGTGTCTGGCAATCACAGAATCTATAGGACCTTTTTGGGTCAAACGTGGTTGTAGCTCAGATTCAAAAATAGCGGACATCCACAATTGAAAAAACTAAACGGGACCGTCAACATTAGTGATTCTTTTTTTCTCTCTCATAAGGGCTGTGATCCAATCTAGAGTGAGATATAGTCGAGTCAGGAACAATTTGGCTAAACACAGCCTCTTACCTTCAGCTAACATAATGGCCAATAGGAGATAAGTGACTTCAACTTGAATACTCCGGGCACAGAATACAACGCCGCTCAACCAATAGAGAAGGAAGACTATGTACTCATTATCGGAAACAGGTTCTCCACCTTGACCTTTGTTATTAAGAATGAAGCTCTAGTAGGTGGTGGAAGAGATATCAATGGCATACTCAATTCTTGTGGTTGACCGGGTAGTAGTTAAAATTTTCTCTCCCAAGAGAGGTAGGCCAGTTATTGCAGCTACATCCAGAAGAGTAGGAGTAATCATACCGTATGGGGTGTGAAAAGTATGAGAAGTCTCATCCCAGAAATACAATGCACCTTCCATTAGTCCTGAATTAACAGTGTAAGAGTTTTTACTAAGTTGAATTAGGTCATATATCCCAATCTCTTTCCACAAGGTCATCTTCCCAGTTTCAACCCTACCTAACCAAGTATGGTAACCTTAAATGTTAGTTTTTGGGGGATTTCTAAATAGCCTGTTGTTGGAGTCAAAGTATCCAATAGGAATGGAGTCTTGAAAAGTAACAGGTTTTCTTTGAGGGTGATCAGGAAAAGCATTTTTTTATCTTGTTTGCTACTTTGAGAGAGACAATAGGGCCAACGAAAGCTGAATCTACACCGTCAATGGTTAGCACCTGAGATTCTCATATCTTTGATTTTGAGGCCTCTGGTTCAGGAGCAAAATCTTTGCCATTTTTGACAACAGACTTATCACAAATGGCCACTTTAAATGAAGAAGGAGGACTTGTTGACAGATGGTGGCTTGAGGTTGCCATAACAATGCAGATTGAAAAAAATTAAAGTATTGGGTGTTGAGGTTGTCAACGATCAACAAACAAGCTATGAAGGTAGAAAAAAAAATGAAATTAAACTTATATGTGTTTAATTTGGTTTAAGCAGTAAGCAAGGATTTAATATGAAACAAGACTTAATACTGCTTGCCAACATTCATGAATAAATAAAATAATAAAAAAGGGATAACATTTTGACATGTTTGTGCTAAGAAAATGAACTATTCCTTTTATCC
>NC_029785.2:131023307-131033554 GCF_000816755.2 Arachis ipaensis | reverse complement strand
TCTACCTCTTCTTTCATACTTGAAAATAGAAAAAAAAAAAAACAGCAACATAGTAGAATTGAAGAATAGGATTCAACAGTTAAATCATAATTTGTGTTAAAGAATGTAAAAGAAAAAAGGAGAATGCTCTTTAGAGTAAGATTCTAGTACTCATAGTCATGAATAACACAAGGGATATTTTGCATGCCATTTTGGAATTAGGATTCCTCTTAATCAACAATGGAAAAGAGAAAGATAAAGATGGAGCTAGCAGTGAAATCTTACCTGCAATATTAGAAGAGTTAGGTATAGTCAAACCCTTGTGAATAGAGAAAGCCCACCGTAGTAGATGAAATTTAGGAGAATGGGAGGCACAAAGTTGAAGAAGTCTTTTGACGTTCAAACACTACTCACAAGTATTACAAGAAGATAAGAGTATTGAATAGGCATGGCAAAAATCCCCAGCGGGGCGGGTACCCGCGGGGATTTACCCGTCGGGGAGCAGGTATGGGGGGTTTTTTCTACCCGCGGGGACGGGGGACGGGGCCCCGTATAATAAACGGGGCGGGGGCGGGGGTAGAGGTCCCCGCCCCGTGGGGACCCGTTAAATCCCCGTTTGTGTAAAAAGACAGAAATACCCTCATATATATATAATATGTAAACCATCAACCATTGTTCAAACCTAACCTAGCCGTCACATTCCTTGCTTCAGAGAGACAGAGAACTGAACTCTCCACTCCTCCTCAAACCCTCAGCGGCTCAGCCCCTCCTGGCTCCTTTCTGCTGACCGCCGACCGCCAACCGTCGCCCGCCGCCTTCCAACCTCTGGTCCCTCAGCGCCGCCTCTCACCCCAGACCCCTTGAGTGGCTTGGTTCGCTCACTGAAGGTGTCGAGGCAGTCGAGCTCACCGCCACGGGTCTTCCTCTTCGCATCGCCGGTCTTCGCTGGTCTTCCTTCCCCTTTTCTCCGTCAGGTTCAGGTATGTTAGCCCTGGTCTTCGCTGGTCTTCCATCCTCTTTTCTGAAATTAGATTTCTAAATTAGGGTAAGAAATTTATGTGTTTTGAATTTCTGGATTTCTAAGTTTTGAATTTGTGAATTTTTTATTAGGTTAATGAATTTTCGACTATGAATATCTGGTTGTTTAATTTATATTTCAAGATCTGAGCAGATTAAACCCAACAGTGTTTATGAAACAAATTTTTCAATTCCCATATTATACTCTTTAATTCGTTTCTATGCTTCTCTGCTTATACACTCTCTGCTTATGGATATGGCAATCAATTTTGGACTTTTGGTCAATGAGATCTGGCAAGTGATCAATTTTTTAGGATGCAACCCAAGTTTTTTATATAAACGAGATGAACAAAAAATTAAAAAATGTTGATTTGTTACTTTCCATCAATGCAGATTTGATAGAAAATAATTGTTACTTTCTTTTTCCCATCAAGTGGTGAATATGAGAACTGAGAAGCATATGAAAACAAAGGGGAGAAAAATGCATAAAGTGATTTTAAACTGGCTAAATAATTTAACACAAACCAAGTAAGATCTAGCATAAGTACATATGAAGGTTTCGTTAAACATGAAGAAATCATGGAAACATCTAAGTTGCCTATCCTACTTATGTACATTAAATTGTGTTGAACTAGTTAAGGTTATATAAATTTCCTAGAAAGTTTAACAAGTAATTGTGTCAGAATTGATTTAAATTTTCTGTGACTGTAATTCAAAATGCGGGGGTGCAGTTGGAGTTTGATGAAGTTTAAGTTCATATTGTCATTATAAATTTTGATATGTTGGAAGAGAACTGTTGCCAGATTTACTTTCCTAGTGATATTAAACATTTATTTAACTAATATGTTAGGCTTTATGTGAGAGTGAAGAAGAAAGTAAAGGGAAAGGTATTCAGAGTCAGTAGGTAAGGAGTTAGAATGAAGGAATAAGATGGTTGTCTATATCTTGTATAGATGTTTAAGAGAAAACAGTAGAGAGGTTGAGTGTATAAACCCAAATTTTGAGTAACTTGAAATGGAAGCTGGGGAGGAAAATTAAAAATGATTAATAAAAATGTTGATTTATTACTTTGACATGATAATAGTGTAAGATGTTTTGTTGTTTATATTAATCTCGAATGGTGTTCCTTTATGTTAGTAACTTTTTTTTGTCCTGGTGATGGCTTGAATGTCAATATTAATTATTGCACCTTTTCCCTTTAGTCTGTTCCTAACTTTCCATTAACCTTTCAATTTATCTATTAGTTTGTGTCTTTGTGATCCATAATATAGAAATTTATTATTTTACTTGTTAGTTTAATACAACAAAAAATTTATTATGGAAATATCTGAGTTGGATTTATGTGATTTTAATTCATGATTTATATTTCATGAATTTATAGAATGTCTTCTTCGGATGCATTGAGTAATACTCTTGATAAGAGTACTCCATCGGAGGAACCTATAGGCACTAATATTCAAACTACACAAGAGGCTCCTCAATCTCAACCTCAAGAACCCCCAACGGATACCGCAACTACTAATGAAGGAACGACAAACTCTACAAGTGGTGTTCGAAAGAGGAAGTTGACCTCCGAAGTGTGGAATCACTTTAAGATTGTGAAAATCAAGGGAAAATTAAAGGCTGAATGCAATTATTGCAAATCGAAGCTACTTGGTGACCCAAAACAAGGCACTTCGCACTTGCGTGATCACTTCAAAAGCTGCAAGCTCCGCACCACTAGAGATATAAGACAGTGTATGATGAAGACAACTCCAACAACTAGTGGGGAAACAGTTGTGGTTGGTGCATATACCTTCGACCAAGAAAATGCAAGGAAAGAGTTATCAGTTATGGTTTGTCTTCACGAGTATCCGCTATCCATTGTGGACCACATTCGGTTTCGACGATTTTGCAATGCTTTGCAACCTCTCTTCAAGGTGATTACTCGCAACACTTTAAAGAGTGACATCTTGAAACTCTACAATGATGAGAGATCGAAGACAATGAATGTCTTTGAGCGCAATAAAAGTCGAATTGCAATTACGACTGATATGTGGACAGCAAGTAACCAAAACAAAGGTTATATGGCAATCACGGCTCATTACATTGATGATTCTTGGAAATTGCAAAGCTGTCTTGTGAGGTAATAATATTATCATTATAGGTACTTCCGAATGTTTATATAATTACAAAGCTGTCTTGTTTATATAATTGTGATATGTTCTTGTGTACAATTGCAAAGCTGTCTTGTTTATAATTGTACTAAATTATCATTACAGGTTTATATATGTGCCGACTCCCCACACAGCTGAGGTACTTTCAGAGGTTCTTGTGGATTGTTTGATGGATTGGAATCTTGATAGGAAGGTATCCACTTTGACTGTTGATAATTGCAGTACTAATGACGTTATGATTGATAATATTTTGACTAAAATGTCACATAGAAACTTCATCTTGGGTGGTAAATTATTTCACATGTGATGTTGTGCGCATATATTAAATTTGATTGTCAAGGATGGGTTACAACTTATTTCACATGCTATTGAAAGGGTGAGGGATAGTGTTCATTATTGGACTGCAACACCTAAAAGAGAAGAAAAATTTAAGGAAACATGTGCGCAACTTAAAATACCCTACACAAAAAATCTTTGTCTTGATTGTAAAACTAGGTGGAATTCAACATTTTTGATGCTTGAAGTTGCAATTATGTATAGAGATGTATTTGAAAGATTGTCATTGCGTGAGAGCAATATAAATCTTTGCCTAGTGAGAAGGATTGGGATACGGCGGATGAGATTTTTCAAAGATTGAGGATATTTTTTGATGTGACTGAATTGTTTTCTGGAACAACTTATCCTACATCAAATCTTTATTTTCCTAAGGTTTGTGTGATTAAGTTGGCTTTGATGGAGTGGAAAAATTGTGGAAATGAGATAATTGAAATGATGGCTACTAGTATGATAACTAAGTTTGAAAAGTATTGGGGTGTGATTAATACAGTTATGGCTATTGGGACTCTTTTGGATCCTAGGTACAAGATGTATTTATTGAATTTCTTTTTTCGTAAAATATATGGTGAGACGGAGGCATGTGTTGTAATTGGTCAAGTGAAAAGGGTAGTGCAAGATTTAGTTTTAGAATATGCAACAAAGGGAAGAGAGAGAGACCAAGCTGCTCAATTAGATATGCTGCCACCACCATCAATTTCTTCAAGTTCAAAGGGGAGGAAGTTCAGTCATGAGGATTGGCAAGCTGATTTTGCTGCACATGTAAGTGAGGAATCCGCATTTATTGATATAAAAAGTGAGTTAGATTATTATCTTGAAGAGAGACCGGTACCACAAACTGAACATGATTTTGATATCTTAAATTGGTGGAAGTCAAATGGAGCGAAGTTTCCTACTTTGCAAGCTATTGCTAGGAATTTTTTGGCGATTCCTATCTCTACCGTTGCCTCTGAATCTTCATTTAGTACGGGTGGTCGATTTGTTACGCCACATCGTAGTAGGTTGCGTCCGGACACATTAGAGGCTCTAATGTGTAATCAAGATTGGCTTTGGAATGAATTTGGCACCACAACGAACATAGGATTTGAGTGCTACACAATTCATAATATTGAAGGAGATGTTGACGTAAGTAAACTATTAAATTACATATAACACACTATGTTTTTATATTATTGACTTATTGAGTTATTATATGATTTTAACTTTAAATTGTTTTCTTGTTGCTGTAGGATTCAAGTAAGTCGGATTCTACCATTACGGGATGAAAGGAAGATTGAGATGGTGGAATTATGTTTTTATGATGTCATGTCATGAACTTTATTTGGTTGTTTATGAATATGGTTGGTTATTTATGTAATATTTGGTTGTTTATGGATATGTTTGAATTATTATGTTTGTTGTTATTGCTATTTAAGTCTTTAAAGACTATGGATATTATGTTTGTAATGACAATTGAGGATTATCTTTGATTTTCTCTAATTTTTTCCATTTTTCTCAATTTTTTTTAATTTTTACAAAAATCCGCGGAGACCTAGGTCCCCGGCGGATACAGGGTCCCCGTTACCCGTCATGGGGAGGGGGCGGGACATTTATTCCTTTTATTATTATTAGCGGCTCAACAGGCACTCAGCCATTTTTCTATTATTTCTTAAGAAATTAATTTTTTTTGTTAATATATTATTCATTCTTTAAATTTATTAGATAAATATTTTTGTCATTATTTTAATATTGATGTGATCTTATTTATATCATTTTTTTACCTTAAAATTACTATAAAAAATTTTTAAAATGTTAAATTATAAAAACACACAATAAAGAGGTATATATATTATCAGAAAAAATATAGTTAAAAAAATAATGATAATAATATTATCCTGATTCAAAAAGAGTATATATAAATCAAAATACATGTTAATTATTTACAAAAGATAATTTTACTTAAATGTCATGGATATTTATATTTGTCTTTATTTTTTTTAAGTGGTGGGCCAAAATATGGATTTGGATATGAAGAGGCTTCATTTTTTTTTAAATAGTGAAAAAACAAAAGAAATGAGAATGCTTGTCTTTTTATTTTTTTGAATATCAAACCATAAGAATAATTAATAAACAAAATAGGAGAATATAAAAATTGTGTATCTGAAAAAAATTTCGTAATTCATCATCTTCTTATTAATAATTTCTTGAGTCTTGAAAAGCTGTCACATTTCTTTACTATAAAAATAATTATATAAACGATTTAAGATTATGTAATTAAATTGATTCCTTATTATAGGGACGAATATAATTAATTTAATTAAAGCCTGTAGAATTGAGATATCTCTTGTTCTGCACTACTTTTTTTGAAAAAAGACAAAAAAATAACATTAATCTTAGTTTATGTATGACAAAATGTAAACTAAATGACGATATTACATTTGATTTATTAGGAATTTATATTTAATAACAGTTACCTGGAATAATATTATTTGTCACCAAAATAAACTAGTTGTGCTCTTCTGAGTTTATAGCTAAAAAAAAGTTAAATTTTTAACATAATTAGTATATACGTCTAAATAGACGATATTATTATTATATAATAAAAATTTATTTCATTACTTTTTATTTTTTTGATCCAATATTTCTCTTTTTATCATCTTTCTAAGTTTTTGTTTGCTTTAACTGTATTTCTCCAACCAATAGAATAAATTTTTAATGGACAAACCTGATTTAATATCACGTTTGATTATTAATATTAAAACAAAAATACGTATCATCAATATAATTGTCACGGTCGTTAATATAGTAATACTTAATTTATTGTTTATTGGTCTCATTGATACAATGAATTGATCATCCTTTCATATACTCTATAATTGTTAGAATCCTTCTTTCTATAATTTATTGTATATATGTATCACACTATATCTTAATAGTATTTTGTATATTATTTTAGCATTAAATAATAATACATCCCAACTAAGATATACCTTTACCTTTTATTTGTTTTGAAAATTTTATTTTTATAATAAACGTCCATGTCAATATAAATAGAAAAAAATCAGAAAAGAGTGATAATAAAAATAAAAAATAAATAACAATAATAATATTATAATCTCACTTGAGCTTTTCGACCTAATCACAGTTAGAGTTGAGGAAGATCAAAAAAATACTAATAATACAAATACTGTTTATTTTTAATATCCAATAATAATAATAATATATAAATTAAAACTAGGGTAAAAAACCTTAATAAGCCAAGTCAAGAATCATGTAACGTAAATACGCCAAAGTGAAAATCATTTCAGCAATAAGCCAAATCATATTTTTATATAATTCGAACCATGCTGGTTCGAATTCCATTTCTACATAATTCGAACCAGCTTGGTTCGAATTATACACAAACACATGCATACACGTAATTCGAATTACACACAAATACACGCACATACATAATTCGAACCAGCTTGGTTCGAATTACACACAAACACACGCACACACTAATTCGAACCAGCTTGGTTCGAATTACATTTGCATAGAATAAAATATTTTTTTATGGTATAATTTAAATAAATTTATTAAAAAATATTCATGATAATTTTTTAATAAAATTATTTTGTATTATATGGTGAGATATTACATGATTCGAATTACGCATAGGGAAGTTCGAATTACTCTGATTCAAATTATATGGTGAGCAATTCGAATTCTATACAATACTCTTATGCCATTCTTGATAGCTCATGAATATTTTTTAATAAATTTATTTAAATTATACCACAAAAAAATATTTTATTCTATACAAAATAATTTAAAAAATGGCTTAAAAGATGTTAAAAGTACTATAAAAATTTGTAATGTCCTAATGACTTAGGACATTAAAGAAATACTCCACATAGTCACTAATAATTTAGAAATTAAAGAAAAAATATTTTTATCATGTATTTACCTAAATCACTAGAATATTATAAACTTTTATAGTACTCATAACATCTTTTAAGCCATTTTTAAAAATTATTTTGTATAGAATAAAATATATTTTTTAATTATTTTGTATGGAATAAAATATTTTCTTTCATTTCAAATTATTATTGACTATGTAGAGTATTTTATTTAAAATTTGAGTACATGCATGTATTTACCTAAGTTATTATAACATTACAAATTTTTATAGTACTCCTAACATTTTTTAAGCCATTTTTTTTAAATTGTTTTGCATAGGATAAAATATTTTTTGTACTATAATTTAAAAAAATTTATTAAAAAAATTTATTAAAAAATATTCATGAACTATTAAAAATGGATAGAAAAGTATTGTATGAAATTCGAATTGATAGCTCATTAATATTTTAAAGAAGTCTCGTAATTAAATATTTTGTTAGCTTTTTTTAACGTATGAAATAAAAATATATATTTTTTTAATTTTTAAATTATTAATTTTTTTAATAAATTTTTTAAAATAAATTATTAATTTTTTAACAGTATAATTCGAATTATACCATGAATTACTGTGTGTAATTCGAACCAAGCTGGTTCGAATTAGTGTGTGCGTGTGTTTGTGTAATTCGAACCAAGCTGGTTCGAATTATGTGTGTGCGTGTGTGTCTAATTCGAACCAAGCTGGTTCGAATTACGTGTATGCATGTGTTTGTGTATAATTCGAACCAAGCTGGTTCGAATTACGTGTATGCATGTGTTTGTGTATAATTCGAACCAAGCTGGTTCGAATTATGTAGAAATGGAATTCGAACCAGCATGGTTCTAATTATATAAAAATATGATTTGGCTTATTGCTGAAACCATTTTCGCTTTAGCGTATTTACGTTACATGATTCTTGACTTGGCTTATTAAGGTTTTACCTGTAATATTATAGTAAGAGAAAATAATTATTATGACAAAAATTAAAATTGTCAATCATACAATAGCACTATTTCAATTCAACCATGTTAAAAAAAAAAAGAAAATTTGAATCTAAATTTATTAGGTATTAAATAAAATAAAATAAAATATTATTAACACTATAAATTAAATAAAAAAATACCAATACTTTTAAAATTAAAAAATTAGATTTTTAAAAATAAATAAATAAATATTTAATACCACAACTACTATTGTAAGGAGAGTGATTGCACATAGTTTATAGAGCATAACTCACTTCAAAATTTTAGTATCCAAATTTAAGTTTTAAACTTTTAATATTATCTTTCATGATAGAACTTCTTCCGTTACGTTGCATAAAGAAATTACGTACTAATCTTCTCTATCTTATTTTCATCTCTACTTCAGTAACGGTTATAAACAAATCACGTGTAATTTCTTCAATTCTTTACTCTATTAATTTACCTTTTAATTTGTTTCACTTTTTTTTTTAATTTTTCTTACTTCTATTTTTAATTTAGGATGCACTTCTCTGTATGGAACAATTATTATTATAATAAAAAAATAGTTATTGTGAAAAAAATAAAAAAATAATAAATAATAAATAATAAAAAAATAGTTATTATGATAGAAATTAAAGTTGTTATAGATATATGTAACATAGTATATTAGAAATAATTAAAAGTTTATTAAGTATGAATTAAAACTTTTAAAAAATGATAATTTATACCCACTAATATTATTACTGTTCTATCTATTACTTGAATTTGGACCAATTTTACTATTATTATAAGTATCTGAATAATGTTTAAAAGCAAATCTATTATTGGCATGAGATTAATGTATTTTTAAAATCTATTAATGTATTCAATAATATTAATAAGAAATGAGATGAGAAGAGAAAAATGGGTAAGAGGTGAAAGATAATAGGTGAAAATTACGTCAAGGTGGCCAAATTGAGTAATGAGAGTTTTTGATATGAATAACTGACATTAAGTGGAGAAGTTAATAAGAAAGGGTAATAATGGGAAGAAATTTTGGACACCAAACCCATATATTGTCATTATATATTGTTATAGATATTACTTGGATTTGGACCAATTTTACTATTATTATTAGTATCTGAATAATGTTTAAAAGCAAATCTATTATTGGCATGAGATTAATGTATTTTTGAAATCTATTAATGTATTCAATAATATTAATAAGAAATGAGATGAGAAGAGAAAAATGGGTAAGAGGTGAAAGATAATAGGTGAAAGTTACGTCAAGGTGGCCAAATTGAGTAATGAGAGTTTTTAAGATGAATAACTAACATTAAGTGGAGAAGTTAATAAGAAAGAGTAATACTGGGAAGAAATTTTGGACACCAAACCCATATATTGTCATTATATATTGTTATAGATGTTATAGATAAAAAGCAAAATTCTTTTCACTTTCAATCACGGTACGACTTCAAGTGAAAAATTTTAGGGGAATTATGTTAGACAAAATATAATTTTTATAAGAAAATTATAAAAAGAAATAATTAGTTATATGGTGATGTCTCCATATATAATATTTATATCTATTTTAAATTAAATTAGATCATTTGACAATTTGTTATCTATTTGATTTTTGAAATTCACAAGAGGTGTGAAAATGGTTACGGGCCAATCTAAATTTCCCGCAACAGGTGTATAAATAGTAACTGTCAGCTGACATTAGGTTAGTCTATAAATAAAGCTACCAAAACGTTTTTAATTCCTTGGGAGTAAAATTGGGAATCTTAAATAATTCTTATGAACTCCGTAATTTACTTTTTCCCAATTTTTATTAATAAAATTTCTCTACTTTTATGTCTTTTTCTCTTTTAGGTTCATATTTTTTCTTTCATTTTTTTTTAATTTTCTATTTCACCAGCA
>NC_029785.2:131014951-131023123 GCF_000816755.2 Arachis ipaensis | reverse complement strand
CAGCACCTTGCCTTTATATATTTATTTATTATTTTATTCTTTTTAATTTTATTTGACGTTACAATTGTAATATTGAGATAGCTACATATCTTCTTTAAAACATAAACAAAATTTGAGTAAAACACACGGCACAAAATATTAATCCATAAAACAAATTCATCAACATTACTATTTTGGGTGATTCGAATTTATCAACATAGAGATAAATAGTCAGAGTTAAAATAGCCTTGTAATAAATTCTTTGATTTAAAAATCGATTAGAAAATATTATTCTTATTCATTTTACAGAAAACGCAGCAACTGCTAGAAAAGCCCAGACATGCACATGTTGGAAATCATTTAGCCTTCCCTGACCAATAAGGTCAACGGTGATTCCCATATGGCCATATTGATGAATTAGGGTATGATCTTCATTTCTCTAAGCTTAGCAACCCAAAATTTGACACTCTTAAAGGAGTCCGCGAATCCAAAAAACCCATATTCCCTGCTCTTATTAATGCTAGACACATGCTGAAAATTAAAATGCAGCACAGGTTTCATTGAATTAAACTGCGCAATTTCCTCTAACTTGGTCTTCTGAAGCTCATGCTTCTCAACAATCTCATCCCAAACCTTCCCTTTGTCACGCATAAAATCCACCACATCAAACTCTTCATCACTCTCATCAAACGGTTTGAACTCAACATCATAAACTTCACTATAAAATTTCCACATGCTCTTCCACGTGAACAAATCTCCGTTCATGCAGTTAAACGCTTCGTTCTTGGCCTTCTCGGTAACCGCAGCCCACACGTGCTGCTGCGCCAGCACACGTGCATCCGTCATGTCACAGAAATGCTCCCACGTGTACCGGTTCCCCGGGTACCGAAACGGCACTCCCAGGTGCCGGCATACCGCGGCGTAAGCACCCACCATAACAAGCGCGTTGTGGCCGCTTCTTGAAGACGCGCCAATTATAATGGACGAGCGGTGCACTGAGTAGGTAAGTGATGGCGCGTGGGATGCAAGGAGGTCCTCCAGCGCGTAGTAGAAATTCGGGTAAGGGAGTCGGGGCATGTCCTCGTGAAAAGGTGGTTCGTGGCCAACGAGTTGGTTGGACCGGGTGGGGTCTTGGATTGGGCCCATGTAGTGTTTAGTCCCGGTTTGGAGGGTGACGTGGCTTAGCCGGGAAGAAGGTGAGGATTTGAGGGTGGTGAGGACGTTGTGGAGCATTGTTGTGTTGACGGCGACGTTGGCTTCTTCGTCGCCGGGGAACTGAACGGTGACCCAGAAGAGGTGGGTGACCTCGTGAGCTATGGGGGAGAGGTTGGAGTGCGTGCTGGCGGAGTCAACGGCGTCGAATGCGATGAAGTGGTCAACGGTGGAAGGAGGGAACCAAGTGGGCTGGGATCGGGCGGCGCCATAAACCTTCCATGGGCCTCCAAGGCAATCGGGGTGCTTTAGGGCCTGGGCTAGGCTGAGACCAGCCATGCCTGTGACTCCAACGACAAGTGCTACGACGGAGGGTTGGTGGTTCTGCTTCTCCATGAGATTTGACAACTGATCAAGCTAAGTAAATACCTAAGTGGAGAAAAGCGAAGCGAAGAGATAAGGAGCAGAGAGTGTAGCCTTATAATCCTTTTATTATTATTATTATTATTATTTTGGGGATGTGTGTGAGAGGCTGAGAGCCGGAGGGAACTGGGGATATAAAAAAATAGCTGCATTTGTTATGAAGTGAACGTCGTTTTTCTTTTTTAGTTGTTGCCACAGCATACCTTTGTAAATTTTTTTGAGCCCCTTATGTCTTAAACCTTTTACGATATCATAATTTTACGAAGGAGTGTGTGATCTGTGATGTGATTAGGATCAGGACATAAAAAGTAGAAATTTTTGGTATACAAGTATAATCACCCGTGCCATGTACGTGAGAAGATTGAAATTATAATTTTAAATTATTCTTTTAAAATTAATTTAAATTATAATAATTTGATTAATAAAAAAGTAACATATTATGCATTGTTTGTTCTTTTTTTAATTCAGTGTTAATTGGATTAATTCTAAAATAGTTATTAATCGATTTTAATAATGTATTTTTTTCAATAAATCACACATATATACTGAATGTGATCATAAATAATATAGTAATAATAGTTAAATCCACCAACAAATATATTAGCTATATTATCACACTATTAAACAAATTAAATATAAAGACTATTAACACTTATAAATCTATAAAATCGTACTTTCTTTGATTCGTGCGAGGGTTTACTTGTCAAATAAATTAAAAATATAAACAAAAAATATTTATAAGCTGGACCTAGCATCACTTGAAAGAATCATGAAAAATAATCAACTTATCTTATCATCCATGAGAACCATTTCTACGTAAGTCGTCTTGTTCTTGTCAAATTTGTATGGGACTTTCCATAACTTTATAATTCTTGCCTTTATTTTTCAAACCTTTTCATTACATAATCTACCATACCATAGGTAACACTGTTGATATAATCGTAATTAGTAGCCCTTAGGTATGAAAAATAATAAACAGAAGAAAATTTATGTCCGAAGTACGAATTTTCTAAATGATAAATTAAATAATTGTAACAATTCACTATTACTCCTTCTCTCTATATATATATATATACACTAATTATATACGGTAATAATTAGCAAATATCTTCAATGGAAATACTTACTACAATTAGGTGAAATTTATTTCATTATATTTTATTAACCTTTATGATTTTTTTGGTGACTGAAATAAATTAAACAAAGAAAAACAAAAGAAACAAAACAAGGAACTGCTTAAATAGAGGGACAGTCCCGTTTAAGACTACTCTTAAACTCCTCCCAAGGTAAAAGAAGACTGGTGCTGTAAGATTATTGCAAGCTTCCTCATTCAGAGAAGGAAGAGGCACATCACCAAGGCAACCCAAATCAACATCATCCAAATGACAGAATAAGCTTTTATAGAAAGACTCTGCTTCTTGACTCAAAACCTCTGGATCAGCTTCCCACACTCCATCCTTGAGAAAAAGGCCATGAATCTTATTATGCTTCCTTCGCGCAAGAGTTTGAATATGAAAGAATCTTGTATTCCTATCCCCGAACCTTACCCACTGCTCTCTGGACTTTTGGAACCATAGGAGCTCTTCTTGCACTAGAGTATTATTATAATCATCAAGCAACTGTTGCTCTTTCTGACGCAAATAAATACTATCCACCACTTCCAAACGCTTTTGTAAATAATTAATCTGCTGCTCTAATTCACATTTCTTAACAAAAATGTTACCAAATACCTTCGAGTTAAACTCTAGTGAATTCTTCTGTACTTCTGAAAGCTTGCCATGAATTCCTCTATTACCAAACCACCATGACTGGTTCACAATATCTTTATACCCAGGATGAGTAGCCCAAGCAGCAACAAATCGGAAAGGTCGATTTCCTTTAGGCTGAGGACGACCTTTACAACGCACCAGAATAGGGCAATTAACCTTTATGATTAATTCAATAGAGATACTTACTCAATATATATGTTATCTACATTAATTATATGCCAATATTTTTAGAAAAGAGCTAAAAGAGGAGATATATAAATATATATAATATCATTGCTATATAGGAAGTAGGGCTGTCAAACGGGCTAGTCCGGTCCATTTAGGCCCAGCCCATTAAGCCAATGGGTTAAATGGGCTAACCCGTTTAAGCCCACTTTATTCGCAGGCCAGAATTTTAATTTCTAGCCCGGACCGTTTATGGTCAGTCCAATGGGTTAAATGGGCCAGCCCGTTTATCATTTAATTTTATTTTTTGAAAAATATTTTGACAAAAAATACCACTTTTAGGTCAAAAATCTTTAAAAATAATATTTTTTTTAGTTGATAGGTCTGATTTTCAGGTCGAATCGAGAGAAATATCAACTAAAAGTACTAATTTTTTTGAAAAAAATGTAAAAAAACGGGCCACCCATTTAGCACACAGGCTAGCCCGAAATTTAAACGGATTTAATTTTAGAGGCAAAGTCCGCCCATTTAAATGGGTAAACGGGTTGGTCCGATGAGTTTAGCCCATTTTGACGGTTCTAATAGGAAGCATACATAAATTGATACATTTTTTTGTTAAAAACACAACGAAAAGGATGACAAAAGTATTGAGAGTTTGGACATTCATCTTGCAGCTCACAATAAAAATCTGAGGACACTTGCTACAATAAGAGCAATTAAAAAAAAAACAAAAAGAAAAATAAAATCTGAATTTGAACCAAATTGACCAATTTAGGATGGTGAATCTAATGAGAAATTATGCAACCAAACAATTATAATAATTTGATAAAAAAGGAGGATGAGTAAATTACAAATGTTAAATAATTAAAATTATTGATAAGTAGTTTAATAATGCATTAATAATTAAAATATCACAACTGATATTACAATTTTAATCGAATAATTAAAATTATAATAATTTACTCATCCTCCTTTAACCACATTCCATTAGGTTGGTCATAATAGGTGAGTAGATCCAACAATCATTCGGTAAAGTAGAGATTATTGTCCCTTCTTTGAACGCTTACATCCATGTAGCTGGAATCCGAATTAGTGAAGACAACTCGATGAGGTATTTTATAGATGTGATGCATTGTAAACGATTGTGGTAAAAGACAATTGAACTGGAACATTAGACGATAAGAACAACTTAGAGTAACAACAATTAATAAATTATTAAAAGAATAATATAATAGAATGAGTATATGAAAAATATTATAAAAAATTATAAATTGTACCTTAAAAGGATCAACTTCAATAAAAAACGAAGAATACATTCTTATTCTATGAAGTAGTAAAAAAAATACTAAATATAAAATTATGAGCTGACTCTCAAATTTAGATGTATGTATGATAGAAAAACACTATTTATAGACCTTAGTAAAACAAAAATAAATATGTAAATTAATTACTATTAAGGCAATTTGTTATTATGTACAGTAATTAGGCATTATAATTGATAAGTAGTTTAATAGTGCATTAAATATTGATTTGATATAATTATAATGAAGATATGTTTTTAAATTAGTATAATTATATATTATTCATTAAATATTAAATATAATATAATAATATAATTATAATAAATAATTTAGAATAGATGAAAAATTTTATTCGTTTTGGAGGGAAAACGGACTCACGAGAAAGTGACACGTCACTCTTATTAGCTAGGGGAAAACCCAGTTTTAGTATATTAAGTAGATTATTATCAAGGAGGAATTACTAAATCAGTTCGAAATTTTTAAATTTTCACATTAATCTCTGAAATTTTAAAATACATAAAATAATTTTTAATTATTATTTCTGTTAGATCATAGTAATACAATTTCCTTCATTTTCATTAGTTACGTGAAACGTTAACTTATACATATAATCATCAAGTGTTTATTTTTTTTTTTGGTGACTATATTTTTTTTCCTTCAAGTGTTTATGTATGTGAGCAACAGTTCCTTAAAAATTTAAAGTAATATTTTGTATAGTCAAAAGTAATATATGGCTTCATTTATTTTAAATTGTTTATATTTTTTTTGAAAAATATTGTTTTTCTAAAAATTAATTTATAATTTATTTTTAAAAATTTAAAATTTTAAAATTTTACAGGAATTATTTTGAGATTATTTAAATTTTTTTAATATTGTTTTATATTTCACTCTAAAGACTGATTTGTTCAAAGTGTACATGTGGATATTTAATAATCACGTGCGCGAGTTAACGTTTCAACCTTCTTGTCATTGACTAACGGAAAGACTATGATACGAAATGACAACTAATAATAAAAAAGAAGATAAGAATTGAAATAGAAAAAGATGAATTGAAATTAAAAATGAAAAATAGAAAACAAAAATATAAGTTGAAATTGAATATAAAAAAAGAGGAATACTAGGGTCCAGTAACTTTTGTAATTTATAGCCATCAAATAGTCATCAATGATGGTTTTAATGGTGTGAGATTAGTGTGAGATTTCATCTAATGACTCACTTTTCTTTGCTGGTTACATGCTAGCCCCCTAGACTTTTTCATAAAAAAATCACTCTAGTTTCTACTCAATTTCTTTATATAACAAAAAGAGATTCTTCAACCTAACTTGCCTACACCATAATTTGAAAATTGAATCGGAGGGACTCATCTAACCTACTTTCTGTTCAATTCCCTTATGTAACAAAAGAGGGACTCATTCAATCTTACTTGTCCATACTATGATTTCATTACCAAACCAAAAATTGCTTTGTCACTTTTTTAATTTCTCCGTATGATGACTACAATAGTTCATGAGGTATTTATAATCTCTTATTAAATTAAAACAAAGAAAATTCTAAACCCAAAAATATAAAATCTAATTCAGTAACTAAATAAATAAAATTAAAATACATCAAATTAAATTGAACAATATAAAAATATAAACTAATAAATTTTAAATAATACTTAAACTCTTTGTATCACAAACATTTGAAATACCTATTGAACTATTTTGTACATTTTAAAATTTGAGAACTAAAGTATCCAATTTTAAAAATTTCAAAAGACCGATGATTTAGATAATTACTCATTATTAAAAGACAATGATATCATCTAAAGGACCTAATATTGGAGTCGGTAAAGGTTGCCAAAAGAGTCTTAATAAAAATGAATTTATTAAGTTTGAATTATAAATATTTTTTAACCGACTTTTAAATATTATAATTTTTAAGAGTTTTAAATTGTGTGTGTGTGTTAAATATTGACTGTAATTTTGTAATATTTTTTGTATGATCAACGGGGCTAAAATCCAATGATACTGCACAGAAACTATTTAAAAAAAAAGGTGCCCATAGTATCAGACAAAACAAAAAGAAAAACAGGATGATAAATTATAAAAGCAATGACTACTAATAGTGAATTATGTCTTTTGGTCGCTACATGATCAGTACAAACATTTATTTCACAAAAAACATGATGAAGCTCTTAACTTAAGAATCTGATGAACCTGTTTTTAATAACTGCAATAATAGCTCGAGATACATGAAGGTCATAATTTTGTTACAAGCATAACAAAACTGTAGCTTTTGAATCTTTTTCAATGGAGAGATTGAAAAAATATATATGAAAAAAACTAATTTCATACCAAAAAGAACACCTCATAATTTAACTATATATGGTTACGGTGCAGAAGCCTAAGTTAGCACTAATAATGCTGATTTTTTTATTAAATATATTCTTTTAAAATTTATTTTTTTTATGTATTTTTAATGTAAATATACAATAATCAATTGTATATTATAAATTAAAAATTTAATTAAATTTTAAATTTATTATTAAAAATATATAATCAAATAATAATATAAACTTTTTTATACTGTAAATATATTAAAATTAATTTTGTTATATAAAAGATTTATAACAAATGACGAATGAGTGAGGTTTTTAAATGGATATAAATTTGGAGTGGTTTCAGATTTATAATGATGTTTAATTAAGTCTTCAGATTAAAGATTAAAAAAATGAAATTTAGTATAAAAATACTTAATTCAAGTAACCTTCTGTCTTTCTTTTCTAATCGCATTAGTATATGTGACACTTAAAAAAACCTCTTAACCTAAACCACCATGATATAAACTTATCAACTATAGGTCTATAGCCGCCGGCTCTTTGTCTGTTGTACAAAAACAAAATAAAGTAGAGGATTACTTATTTAATTATTTTCATAGGAATCTAAATTTAATTATTAACCGGACTTAATCTCGGGTGATATGAAAATAGTTTTTATTGTACAGATATTTTTATTTTTAACTATTTAAAAATATTTTTAAATTTTTTATTTTTTTAAAAGTTAGATAAATTAATTTCTCTGTACAAATGTCTCCTCATACCCAATTTTTAAGGAGAAATTAATTTGTCCTACTTTTAAAAATGTGAGGTTAAAAGTATTTTTAAATTATTAGGGACTAAAATATTCGTGAGACAAAAAGTTAGAGACTTATTTATCATTTTCTAAAAATAAAATCTCATTATAGTATTATCTAAAAATATGGTTTCAGAAAATTTTTTTTTTAAAATATTAAAAGACTATCAGAATTTATTGTTTTTTGTTATTATTTAATCATTAATATTTAAAACTTAAAAATATAAAATAAAATATATCACTACATTACTAAACAAAAAAAATAGA
>NC_029785.2:131005461-131014811 GCF_000816755.2 Arachis ipaensis | reverse complement strand
ATAATTTTTTAATATTCTTTTAGCCCAATATTAATATAATCACACGTCAACATTATTCACTATATCATTTTAAAAGGAGAATATTTTTAATATTAGACTATTAATGAATTGCGTTGTTCACTTAATTTTTGCTCAAGAGATAGGTAAGTAAAATATATCGTTAACTAAATTGTCCAATTATCATTATTTATTACTAACTCACGCGCGCTATATTAAAATCAACTATTAAAATTAATTATAAATATAAAATATATATTAAAATTTAAAATATATATATATTTAAAATAAATTAAATTAAACATGCCGAATATGGTTTTCTTCCCAGGGGTAGCTAATGTTAGCTAACTTTGGCCTGTTTTAACGATGGAAAATGCTATTTATATATCAAAATCAGTTATTAAAATCAACTATTAATATATTTGTGTATAAATATATGTGTGGTTTAGTTTATTTTTAATGTATATTTATATTTTAATATATATTTTATATTAGTGGATGAATTGTAATATAATACAAACATGTTTATTCAAGTTTAATATAAAAAACAATGACATTAAAATTAGTTATTAAAATTAATTATTAATATAAAATATATATTAAAAATAATATATATATATATATATGTGTGTGTATGTATTAATTTATTGATTTTAGTATACCATTAGTATTCTTATTTATTAATATACTAATTACGATAATGTCTAAAAAATTAACTTCTAGTTACTGAGTTTATCAATTTGCCAAATATGGTTTTCTTCCCAGGAGTAGCTAATGTTAGCTAACTTTGGCCTATCTTGATGATGATATATGAACTCTCAAAAAGGCTGGGCTAGACACCATTCTATAATGAGAGGACAATTTTTAAAAAATATATAAAATAAGAAGTTTCTAACATCAACTGGATATGCTTTCAATAGTTGATTAAAGTTCATCACATAGTTGAATTTAATTGCTGGAATAAAGGGAATCCCCTAGCTTGTTGCGTTTTATTTTCACCATAACAATAGACTAATAAGATATCTATCTATATTACTATAGCTAGGGTAGGATCTTCATGCAGCGCAGTTTGTGAACCCAGAATGTGACCCTTTTGAAGGTGTTGGCGTGGCCAAAGAAACCATATTCCTTACTCTTATTCATGCTAGACACATGTTGAAAGTCAAAATGTAAGACGACTTTCAAGGCTTCATAATATGCAAAGTCTTTTAGCTTAGTCTTGACAAGTCCATACTTTTCCACAATCTCATCCCAAATCTCGTCTTTGTCTCTCATAAACTCCACCAAATCAACCCTATCTTCATCATTCTCATCAAACCCAACAAACTCAACATCAAAAACCTCACTCAGCACTTTCCACATTCTCTTCCACGTAAACAAGTCGCCGTTGGTGCAATTGAACGCTTGGTTCTTGGCGTTGTCCGTAACCGCAGCCCACACGTGCTGTTGTGCTAACACCTCGGAGTCTGTCATGTCGCAAAAATGCTCCCACGTGTACCGTGTTCCTGGGTAACGAAACGGCAACCTAAGGTGGCGGCAAACCGCGGCATAAGCCCCAAGCATAACCAGCGTGTTGATTGCACTCCTTGAAGACGCGCCGATTATGATGGAGGATCGGTGAACGGAGTACGTCAGAGAAGGCGCGTGGGACGCAAGGAGATCCTCCTGAGCGTAGTAGAAGTTTGGGTACGGTAGTCGGGGCATGTCCTCGTGAAACGGGGGATCATGGCTCAAGAGTTGAGTTGACCGGGCCGGGTCAAAAATTGGGCCCATGTAGTGTTTTGTCCCGGTTTGGAGGGTTACGTGGGTGAGGCGGGAAGAAGGGGAAGATTTGAGTGTGGTGAGAACGTTGTGGAGCATGGCTTTGTTGGTGGCAATGTTGGCTTCTTCGTCTTCCTGAAACTGAAGAGCCACCCAGAAGAGGTGTGTGACCTCGTGGGCTATGGGGGAGAGGCTGGCTTGTGTGTTGGCGGCATCGACGGCGTCGAAGCTGATGAAATCATCCACGATGGAAGCAGGAAACCAGGTGGCGGGCGGGGGACGGCGGGCTGCTCCGTAAACCTTCCATGCGCCTCCCTTGCAGTCGGGCTTCTTCAAGGATTGGGCTATGTTAAACCCAACCATACCTGTGACTCCAACGATAAGCGCTACATAATCTTGGTTCTCCATGAATACAAAGGAAGTGAATTATTGATGTTTAATTGTTTACTAGTATTAGTATATCTGAATCTGATATGCTGAAATTACTCTCTCTATATATATACACTCTCTCTTCATAATTTAAAAAAAACTTTAGTATTTAATTTTGTCTTCTGGACAAAATAAAGTTGTTGGTGCCTCAGCAAGGAGAGCTTTGGAGGTTGCTGATTTTCTTGATGGGGATAAGATGGCTACAGTAGTTAGTAAGCAAGACGATTTGGAAATACCAATTGTGACGTTCACTAAGGAAGGAAAAGAGATATTGGCAGAGTCCTACAAAGATGCCATCGTGATCAAAATTCTTGGAAAAAATTTTAGCTATACAGCGATCACGCACAGGCTTAAAGGCGTCTGGAGAACCAAAGGAGGATATGAGGTACTAGATGTCGGTTTTGGCTATTTCTTAGTCAAATTTGATCTCTTGGAGGATAGAGAGAAAGTTCTCCTTGGAGGACCGTGGATGATTACCGGAAGCTATGTTGCGGTTAAACCTTGGAGTTCTTCATTCAGACCTTGTGAAAACACTTTTGGGTCTACCATGGTTTGGATAAGAATAACAGGTTTAAACATTAACTATTATCAAGAGAGAGCATGAAAATGATTGCGTCAGCTGTTGACAAACCGATCCGCATCGACTTAGCCACCAAGTCTACAGAGAGGGGAAAGTATGCAAGAGCATGTGTGCAAATTAACTTGGAACTTCCAGTTATAAAAAAAATTCAAATTGATGGTCATATGTATGACATAGAATATGAGCACTTGAATTTAATTTGTGAAAAATGTAGCTGCTTTGGGCATGTCACAAGAGAATGTGCGAAAGAGAACAACAATGGCATTGGGAAGGAAAGCACGGTGAAGGAGAAAAATTTGTCGTCACTTTTTTCTGTAGATAACAACGAGAAAACGGTAGAAGGTAGTCAAATCCCAGTAAAAAATCAAAATTTAACTTTTGAATTTGGAATTAATGCCAAATCAATTCCAATTATGGAGAAGCATGGTGCAGCAGATCTTATGCATGATAATTTGCAAGACTCACGTATGGAAAGGGATACTCGTGCAAAAAGAGGGTGAATGTGTTACAGTTAGTAGAAAAGGCAAGGAAAAAGTGGGTAAAGGCCACAATGTGGTGCCAAAAAAGTCAATGTAGTAATATGCTCCAATTTGGTGAGTAAGAAATTTTCTTTTGGGTCTAATAGCATGCATACTGGATCCTCATCAAATGGAAAGGTGAAGTCCTTATCAAATGCAAAGGTGGGGCCTAAGGAAAAGAAAGATCTTCCATCCACGCTTGACTCTTTGGGAACAACTCAGGTGGCTTTCATGGATCAGAGTACTCCCTCTTTTAAAGCAGGGCACAAAAGGCAACGTCCTATTTCGCTTCAAAACTCACCGACTGAAGCATTGTCAATGGATTCTCGAGTACAAAAAGAGCTTGATAAAGTTAGTGCAACAACAAACTTGGAGACCCAACCTCAACAGAAGAATGATGGTTCTGCGATGCAAGTCCACAAGGAGACACTTGGAGACAGGGGTCCATCAACGTGAGGTAGAATAATTAAACATTCTAATTATTTAATTTAATTTTTATGGATTGTGACCATTTAAATATTATTAGTTGGAATGTTACGGGGGCATCAAATAAGATGTCTCGGGTGCACTGTAAGGAGTTGGTACGAAAATTTCAACCAACTTTTTTTATTTTGGTGGAAACTCATATTGAGTTTGAAACTATGAAAGAATTTTGGGGGAGATTAGGCTATTATCCTGTAGGGATTGTAGATGCTGTTGGACACAAGGGAGGAATTTGGTTCCTCTCTGCTAATTTAAAATTTTCTTGTAAAATTATTTGGGTTATGAATCAATATGTAACTTTGGAAATTGATGGTGGTGGGCGAAGATGGATCTGCAGTGCGGTTTATGGCAGTCCTCAAGCCACTAATAGAGTAGAATTATGGAGTCATCTGCTTGATATTGTTTGTGCATTCAGGACCCGTGGGTGGTGGTTGGGGATTTTAATGATATTTTGAGTGTTCATCAGGTGAAGGGGGTAATTTCTATTCAAATCGCAGTAGTATCTTTGCAAGTACTCTAGATTCTTGTGGTCTTTTTGATCTAACAACCTCTGGAAGACGGTTTACTTGGTTTCGTAAAATTCAAGGAAACAAAGAAATTGCAAAGAGATTGGATAGAGCTTGTTGTACTACAGAATGGCGCCTTCTTTTTTCAGAAGCTTTTGTTGAAGTTCTCAGCCGTTCCCACTCTGATCATTGTCCCCTGCTTATCCGATGTCAAGGAGTTCTTATCAAGAAAGAAAACCGGCCTTTTAGATTTCAAGCGGCATGGGCAACGCATCCTGATTACAAGGCCATTGTTCAGAAATCTTGGGATAGTACAGACTTTGGCATCCATAGGAAGTTGCTGGGGGTCCAAGAAGTTTCGTTGGAATTCAACTCTACGGTCTTCGCCAATATTTTTATTAAAAAGAGGGAATTGGAGGGTATTTGAATCGTATTCAACGGAAAATGGAAGCTGACGATGATCCAATTCTGAAGCACAAAGAGGAAGAATTGAGAGCTGAGTATAATATAGTTTTGGCCCAGGAAGAATTGCTTTGGTACCAAAAGTCAAGAGATCAATGAGTTCGGTATGGTGATAGAAATACTAACTTTTTTCATATGCAAACCATCCTTAGAAGAAAATCTAACAAGGTTCATGGGTTGCTAGTCAGTGATGGGTCTTGGTCTGATGATCCGGAAGTTTTGCAAAAGGGAGGTTGTTCATTTCTTCAAAAATATTTTTTGTTCTACTGAGCCTATTGAGGTTAATTGCACGGGAGAAATTCCTATGCCATCTCTTAGCCAGGATGCTTGTGATAATTTGTCTAAACCAGTAACAATGTTGGAGGTTAAAGAAGCTCTGGATAATATGAGCTCGTTCAAAGCTCCTGAGTCGGATGGTTTTCAAGTTTTTTTCTTCAAGGAATATTGGGATGTGGTGGGTCATGAGATATGGCGTACTGTTCAGAAAGCATTCTTAGGGGAGATGTTAAGCCATTCTTTGTTGGAAACTTTGATTGTTCTTATCCCTAAGTGCGACCCTCCAACTAGATTGAAGGATTTTCGGCCAATAAGCCTTTGTAATGTAATTTATAAGCTAGTGACTAAAGTGCTGGTTAATAGATTACGACCATTTTTGGATGAGATTGTTAGCCCAACTCAGGGAGGGTTTATTCATGGTAGAGGAGCACTTGATAATATTATTGTCGCCCAAGAAGTTCTTCACTTTCTTAAGCGGACAAAGTCTAGAAAAGGAGTTATGGCTTTTAAGATTGATTTAGAAAAGGCTTATGATAGAGTTGATTGGAATTTTCTTGAGCATACTCTTGAATCTTTTGGCTTTCCTTCTCTAATTATTCGGCTTGTAATGAATTGTGTTCAGGCCTCAAATCTTTCCATCATTTGGAATGGGAATAGATTGGACAGCTTCCAACCTCGCAGAGGGCTCAGGCAAGAAGATCCAATTTCTCCGTATTTATTTGTTTTGTGCATGGAGAGATTGGCGTGCTTCATTTCCAAACAAGTTGACGAGGGTATTTGGGATGGTATGGGTGTTTCTAGAGGGGGACCTAGAGTTTCTCACTTGATGTTTGCAGATGACCTCCTCCTTTTTTGTAAAGCGAAGAAAAGTCAAGTTTAGAATGTTGTGCACATCTTGGAGTTGTTCTGTAAAGCTTCAGGTATGAAGGTTAACATTGAAAAATCTAAAGCTATTTGTTCTAGAAATATCTCTAATAGAAGGAAGGATATGTTGTCTGGTGTTTCTCATATTTCTTTTACTAGTGACCTAGGCAAATACTTGGGGGTGAACCTTAATCATCCTCGAGCTGCTAGATCTATTTTTCGGACTCTTTAGAGAAGATCAAGAATAGACTGGCTAGTTGGAAAGGTCGGCTCCTTAACAGAGCAGGCAGACTTTGCTTAATTAAATCTGTTGCTTCTTCTCTTCCTATTTATCAGATGCAAGTGACTCTTTTTCCTACTTCGGTTTGTCAAAAGATTGATTCCGTGCTTAGACAATTCTTGTGGAAGGGAAAGGCGGGGGAGCGTTGCTTAAATTTAGTCAAGTGGAGCAAAGTTGTCACTCCAAGAAAATATGGAGGCTTGGGAATTAGAGATACTCAATGTGTAAATTTTGCTTTACTCGGAAAGCTTGTTTAGCAATTATTGCATAATAAAGATAAGCTTTGGGTAAGAATTATGTTGGCAAAATATTTATCTGGGAGTTCTTGCTTTTCACCCAATTTTTCTAATAATGTTTCAAGCACTTGGCGAGCGATTTATAAGACAATAGAAAAGCTTCGTGATGGTTTTGATTGGTGTACAGGCAGGATGTCTCAATCCTTTTGGTATCATGCTTGGCGACCATGTGGAACGCTAGCTCCTTTGGTTCTTTTTGTACACATTTCTGATTCTCACTTGAAGTTAGAAGATGTCTGGCACCATCGGCATTGGTGGTGGGATATTCTTTGCACAATGATTTCGGAAGAAGTTAAACTTGCTTTGATGCTCTTTGATCCTATCAAGCAGGCAGGAAATAAAACAGGTTGGTTTTGGACAAACTCAAATACTTTCACCTACTCGACTAAAAGCGGGTATGAATGGCTATTGAAGAAGAAATTTGGCTAGAATGATAATGAAAATTGGCTTTGGCTTTGGCGCTTGAGAATACCGGAGAAGATAAAGTGTCTGCTCTGCCTTTGCCTCAACAACGGAGTTCCCACAGCTAGTTACCAGTTTCAAAGAGGTATTTCTACTTCTGATTTTTGTCAGAGATGTTATCTTGCTCTAGAGGATATTAACCACTACTTTAGGACTTGCCAAAAAGCTCGTCAGATTTGGATTAGCTTAAATTTGGGAATGACCGCTAAGGACTCTAGTTTGGATTTTGTGTCTTGGATTCGTTCTAACCTCAACAAAAATGAGTTTCTCTTTGCAGCGGCCTTTTGGTGGATTTGGAGGGATAGGAAAAATGACATCTTCCACCAAGATGATCCATGGAGTAAGGAGAAAATTGTTCACTTAGTTAAACATGCTGCTCGAGATTTCTCTAATGTTGTTATCAACCAAAAATATATTATTCCTTCTTCTTTGAAATATAACTGGGAACCACCTCCAATGAATGTCTGTAAAGTGAACTGCGATGCAAGCGTTTTTGAAAATGAGCAATTAGCTGACTTTGGATGTATTATTAGAGACAGCATGGGAATTTGGATAAAAGGTTGTTCTGCCAGTATACCTCTTTCTAGTGTTCTCTGTTGTGAGCTTCATGCTATTTGGAGAGGATTTGTTATGGCTTGGGATTGCGAGTGCAAAGAAGTCATATGTGAAACTGATAATCTTGATGCGTTTCTTCTTGTTTCGCGAGGCACAACCAGCATGATTAGGAATGACTCTGATCTGCTTGACAAAATCAAAGAGATGCTCTAGCGCAATTGGACAGCTACTTTAGTGCTCATCCAGCGAACAGCAAACAGAGCGGCTAATTTAATGGCTAAGACTGCTGTTTTAAACAAGCAGGTGTATCTAGAGTGGTTACTGCCTCCTAATAATTTAGACATTATTATTAAAGAGAAATACTACTCTTTTTCTTAGGTCTTTTTTCTTTGTGTTATGTTCAGTCACCAAAAAAAATACACTCTCTCCTTCTCAATTGTACATTGAAAATCTTTAAAGTTATAAGAAAAAGATACAAATACTTTCCATTAAATTATTACAGCAAATAATTTTTCTTTCTAAGATTATAATATTTATTAATATTTTTTAATAGATCAGATTGAGTTTCGTTCTTCATCTTTAATAGTTAGAAGTGTAACACCCTACCACACAGAGCTTTACGCTTAAGTCGTAACTCAATGATGGCGAGGCATTACTACACTTAGACTTGGAGTTACATATAAAATTATAGAAGGATAGTATTAAAACTAGGAGCCCGTGAAGAAAATTAAACATCAAAAATCATTAAACACACATGGACGTGTTAAAGCGATAAGCGTCGTATACAAAAGCAAAAAAAATCCCAAGACTCGATAAGTAGATACATAATAAGATATATACATAATAGTCACTAGTCTCAACCTGCAAAGAAAAGGCTAGCTAGGATTTTTAATCATTAGATAGAATACAAAATATACACCTATCTCTCCATAAAAGCCTCTAAGAGAAAATTAAAGTCATATACCGTATACTTTCAAAAGGGAGAGAATTCTAAAGTCAAAATAAAATCCCCAAAAGCAATCCTCTTTTTTTCACCACTTGAATTTCGCACTCTCTCACCGAGGTGCATTGCTTTCTGTATCTAAAAAAATAGAATAATAACAATGGCTGAGAACCCAAAGGTTCCCAGTAGGGTAACAGTTCTGAATAAAGACTACATAAGGAAATATGAACCCTCTAGGCAATTCTGATCTCCAACTTCACAAGAATCCAAGTCTAGGGTCTTAACTAATCCATGCAGGGTAAAGTTGCAAAGGCAAGAGTATTTTAAACTACCACTAGCCTCATCCATTCCTAACAATCATCATTATTAATTTAAATATCTATTCTTTCAATGGAATTCAAATACACACAAGCAATTATACCAAACAATCAAAAATAAGAACATTTAGAATGAGTAATACAATTAGTAGTTAACAGGATAATCAAATACGCAAACTAACGAGCTATAGCTCAAATGACATAGTCTCTCCATACTCACCTAAGAGGTCGCGGGTTTGAGTCTTCCTATCTTTGGTAAAAAAAAAAAAACAACAAAACTTAGTGGTAAAGAGAGCATGCAAGCAAAAAAAAAGAGTTAGGTTCGAACTATTTCTTTATTAATTTTAAAATTTTTTATTGAACCGTTCGGTTCGGTTGAAAGTTTGATCCAGTCAAATCGACCAATTCAGTCCGATTCTTATAATTATGGTTCGAATTGAAAAACTGGTAAATCTGTACTTAGCTCTTTTTTTAGTCATGCTAAAGACTCTTAAGAAGCCTAGACTTAGAGTACAAAGTTAAGAAAATTACTCTATTTCTTTTATTCACACTCAAATTTTTTAAAATATGCAATAAAATTTCATTCATCAAAATTGAATAAACGTGATTACAAAAAGCAAA
>NC_029785.2:130999746-131005456 GCF_000816755.2 Arachis ipaensis | reverse complement strand
TAAATATAAGGTGAGTCTTGTTCATATCGAGGCAAAATTAAGATCAAGCTCAAATGAATAGGATCAGTCTATCAAGATCTAAAAAGATCTTTTTTCAGCTGCCCAACATGTGTGAAAAGTGGATCCCAATATGCATATAATCTCGCATACCATTTAAAATATGGGATAATAGCTCCCTCTAAACAGTAAGAAGTAATTATCTATCATTATTGGTAGAAAAGTTACATGGTGATGGTCAAGTTCTCACTTCCACTATATAGATACCTCATTGCTACACGTATTTTGAACATCCAACTTCATAAAAATTTGTCTCAAATTCTTACTAGCTTAAATATCAGAGTCACTTGTAGGTACCACTTCCCTCATTCTCACTCAAAGAACTCAGATGGCTTTATCCTGTTGAGAAAGATGTTAAATCTCTCATCAGAAAGGAGTTTGGACTTCACGTTCAAATTTAAATCATCAATTTTAGGTGTTGACATCATTATCAGAGACCCGAAAAGTCTTTGCTAAACCATGGCTGAAGCTCATCCAGATGACAGACGAACTGCATCTAATTCAGAATCTCGAAGTTGAGAGTTCCCAAAAAAATGATCGAACACTTTATATACCCCAACATTTAGAAAGGGATAAGGGTCTTGCTAGTGATGGAGGTAGAAACGACTTAAGAGGACGAAGGTTAGGTTCTTATATCCACATTCTTAAAAGATCAGGAAGTAAATAGGCAACGAAAATCATCGAATTGGTTCATGATCATCAAAATCGTTTAGAGCAATTAGAGATCGAGATAGAATGACATCGTAAAGTGAACATCTGAATTTGTTATGAAGTGAACTGTCATTTTTTTATTTTAGTTATTGCCACAACATACCTTTGTAAACTTTTTTGAGGCCCCTTATGTCTTAACTTTTCACGGTATCAAATTTTGCAAAGGAGTGTGATGCCATTAGGATTAGGACAAAAAGATTTTTTTTTTTTTTGTATTTTATTAATGAGAAATTTGAAAATATTTGATAACTAAAATAAATTAGTTAAAAACCGTCAGAACGAATTTGTTTTATTTAGTATTTATTAATTGTTAAGATAAATTTTGACTATTTTTTTATCTCTCTAGTATTATCATTATTTAAATTAGTCTAATTTTTTTTTATTTTTAATATACATAAAACAATTCTTAACGTTTACTTCTGTTAAATAATACCGTCTTCCTTTATTAGTTACTAACAGTGATTGCTAGTATGAAATATTAAGTCGTACATGTAGCTATTAAGTATCCACGTGTGTGAGTAGCAGTTCTCGAATAATTTAAAAAATCTCAAAACAATTCCTGAAAAATTTTAAAATTATAAAACCACCCTTTGAATAGTTTTAATCTTTTTCAAAACTTCATGTCATTATTATTTTCTATTAGTCAAAATAGTAAAATATTATTCTATACTAAGATGTCATTGCATTATAAAGGCTATTATTTATATACCTAAACTTTTAAGACATTGACATCAAATAAACTTAGAAAAATTATTCCTAAGTGAAAAATGTAACAACTCTACCCCATGAGGCCTGTGATTTCTGATTCTATACAACATTCGCTGACGCGCATAGGTTTAAATATATAAATATATAGCATAGATAACGAATTATAAATAGAATACGTAACGCAAAACTTTTCTTTTAGTACTTCCAAGTGACGAATCTTTCCAATTCAATTATTCTGTGGAATAATTACTCCTAGAAGATTTTAATAATCTCTTTGGTTGTTCTTGAAAAGAACTAATGAATGAATCATTGAATCATATTATTTTGATAAGTCAAACCTTGAACCCAATTGGTTTCTTTTCTTTTGGTCCAATCAAACCACCTTCCACCCAAATAAACCAACCCTAATTAACTCTTCTCTCAGCACCACTTGGAACTCAGCTATAAACTATGGTTTCACTTCCTCATATGCACGTTGCTACTATGTTGAAAGGAGAGAAAGACACAAAGCCTTCATCAACAGCTCAGTCCATTCCTCTATCTTTATAAAACAAAGGTAAGCAGCTTCAATTTCTCTTCTCCCCAAAACACACATCACGCAGAAGAAAGGAAGGACCAGCGGCGGAAAAAGAAAAGAGAGCAAGAAGGAGGACAGCCAAAGCTGAAGCAGGAGTTTCATCCCACTCACCCAGATAATTTCTCGAGCCTCTCTGTACAGTAAGAACCAACAACTTCACCTTCTTTCCTTACTTCCCTAATTCAAATCTCTGGTAAACTCTTTGCTCTATTCCTCTAGTTTGTCCGATTTACGAACAACCATCATCACAAACGAGGAAGGGTAAGTAATTTCCCTTGCTTATGTTTGTTCTGGTCGAATGGCCTTGTGGGTATAATAGAGAATGTTGGTTCTTGTTGCGAATTAAGGTTCGGCAGCAAAAGAGTAGTAGAAGCAAGCTTTGTGTTTGATCAACAAATAAGGTAAGGGATAGTATATATAGAATATCTTGTTTGCAACTGTGTGTACTTGTGATGATTGATGGTTTATCATGTATTTGATTGATGAGAAATGCATATTAAATTTCTGTTATGATAAAATGCAGAAAAGTGAATGTTGAGTTATGAATGTGCATTTGTAAAAAAGGGTAAATTAATGAGTATAAGCTCTTGAAGCTATGCTGACCATTCTAGTAACTTTAACTAGTCAAAAGAAAGGTAAAATTATTGTTTTAGATGAATTCTAGGCTTGAATATAAGATTTGGTATGTGAGGTTGTTGGAATTACATTGTGCAGAAATTTCTGCAATCTCTGCATAATTAGCAGTAGAATGAATGACTTTCTAGGAGCATTTCAGACCAAATTTTTAGATAAAATTATTTTTTTGTAAAAATCTAGTGTGTCTTGAATATTCCATAAAAATTTCAGAGAATTTGGCCAAGTGGTTTGGAAGATATAAATTTTTGAAGTTTAGTGGTTGCTGCAGAATTTTCTGGTTTTTTGGTTCTGTAGTACCAACTACCAGACGCTGTAACTTTTTATTTAAATAGAATTTTGAGTTGCTTCTGAAAGGGTTTTAAGGATCTATCAGTCTATTTTAAGCTAATATAAGCTTCATGTCCATATCTATTTTGTAGATTTAAATAAGTCATTTGAAAGATGGGTTGTTTGCTGGAAACTCTGAACTGATTTATAAAACAGGACATCACTTCCAATTGCTAATTAATTAATCAAATGAAGTGATATGAACCCTGAAACTTGTGAATTCTTAAACTTAAGGGGAACTATTTTAATCTCATCAAAATTTAGAAACAACAGATTAGAATTAAAATTATTGTGGAATTTATAAAAACACTGCTGATGTCTGCTCTTTTTTGAATCTTTTAAATGCAGTAGCAGAATTCTAAAAATTGTACAAAATTCAATTCTAATACAAATTCAGAAAAACTTAACTCAAATTAAAGATTAGGACCTCTAGAGTTACCTTACCAAGAGAAATAGGTCGTGCATAAGTATTCACAACAGAAGAACTACTTAGCAAAATAGCAAGGTGCTGCCCCAAAAATCTAAGGATAGTAGTCCCGGGTTTTCTTCAATATCTAGTGTCAAACTACCCAAAAAAATATGATTTCTAAACCTTTAGAAACTTGAGTTCAATACAAACACGTGGACATAAAGTTTGCACAAATTCGAGTCCGTTTGTTACATTAATTGTTAGATAGAAAATTGGTCGCCAAGAAGGTTTTAGACTAAACAAGCCTAGGAAATGAATAAAGATGTAAGTTGCCCCTGGGAAGGTTTCAAGTTAAAAGGTGATGCGGAGGTATACTTAGTAACATGGTGATGTGAAGGTATCCTTAGTAATATGGTAATGCGGAGGTATGCGTATTTATAAGGTGATGTGAAAGCATGATGAAAAGAAAGAAAATGAAACCATGAATGGATAATGATTCATGAGAACTGTTTGTTTGAATGGGCCTTTGCGCCAAAGTGCTAATGCAAGAATGTCTGCCTAACAGATAGTATAATGTATGTTGAATGGGCCTTGTACTAATTTGCTAATGTTGAAGTGCCCGCCTAAGTCTAACTGATAGCCTGAGATTGCTAATGCGAGAATGTTCGCTTAACTGATAGCACTGTTCCTTATTGTGATACACATTAAAATGTTATTATAATGAGACCTAATTGACACGGGTAATCGTAATGTCAAGGTGTCTAATTGACACACTAAAGGGACCATATTCGGGGTTCACTCCGAGTAACGTCGGGTTGCGGGTAGACAACCGACGCATGAGCTCATGGCTTGCGCTAGGAACAGGCATGCATCATCTTGTTTGCGCATATGTATTTCTTGTGACTTATTTACTGCTATTTCCTTCTTGTTCATGCTATTTACTTGTTATATGTATATTTGTGCCTTGAGTCTCTGTGCTTGTTCTTTTTTTCTGCTTCGCGACAACTTAGAGATAAAGACCCTAGGTTTCCCTTTTACCTTGCTGAGAACTCTAGGTTCTCACCTTTTTTCTCTTTCTTTCTCCCCCTCCCCAGATGGGTTCGGCAGAGGAGTCCGTTGAATTTCGAGTTTCGGTTCATTGCCCACGTTTCGACCCCGGCATGTCATACGTATTCACTCTAGCTGAAGGCCATTCCGGAGCTTGAGCTAGTTGACTTTTTACTCCTTTTGATGATCAATAGTATTATTTTTTTTCTCACTTTTGTAGTACTTTTAGAGGGATAGGACGTCTTAGTCGTTCGGTTTTAGTTTAGGAAACCCGTGTGAGGGTTGGGACTGACTTCTTCTTTTATATCTGTACATATAACTTGGTTTGATACTTGGCTTTTGATAGACGACACGTTTCCTTAAACTTAACTCATGTATATATTTGTATATATGTTTATATATATTATTTTCTATTGCGTTGTGTTTTCCTATATCATAACTTTAAAGAAACTAACCTTGCGAGCAACTAAATGCTAATCCACGAATAATAGTTTATTCACAATTAAACCAATAAAAGCTTATAATAACATTTTCTTATGAAATCTGAGTCTAGAGTTAAGTAAGTCCTTATGACGAGTAGCACTTGAATATTTGGCATTGGTCATGACGTGTCGAAAGTTGGGGTGTTACAAAAAAATCTATTTTTTCTTTGTGTAATTATTAATTGTAGTAACACAAACAATTTTAACTGTAAGTCTATTTTATGCAATATTACAACCAATAAATTTCAAAACTTTCTAATAAAAAATATAAACAGATCACTTAGATTTACTAAGATATTTTTTTTAAGTGTTGCAAAATATTAGGAGTTTCACATCAAAAATTTATAAATCATCCACATTGATATTGTGATTGACTAAAACTTACAAATTTAACTTTATAGATGACTTAGTTCGTATTGCATGCAAGTTCTGAAATGTTGTCTTTATCATAAGCATTTGCACAAATATTTTCAAGTTGTTTATGTGAAAAATTTATGTTAAATGAGAGTTTTTTATTTTTTCAAATAATACCAGCTCATTCTTTTTATCATCATTAAAGAATGATAAAAAAAATATGGTATTTATAAATTTTAAATAAAATTAAATTACTATTTTGTATAGTCAAAAGTATTATATGGATTTTTTTATTTTAAATTATTTATATTTTTTGAAAATTAGAGTTTTTTAAAATTAATTTATAATTTATTTTAAAAATATATAAAAAAAACTTTGTGTATAAATAATCAAATTTGAGAT
>NC_029785.2:130993083-130999697 GCF_000816755.2 Arachis ipaensis | reverse complement strand
TTTTGATATTTTAAAAAAATTTTAGGGATTTTTTAAAATTTTTCGAAGACTGTTTTGTACTTTATTCTAGAAATTAATTTGTTCAGATTATATATGTGGACACTTAGCAACTATGTGTAGTTAACGTTTTACATCAGTAATCGTCATTATTAATTAAGAGAAGGAGATTATATTCTCTAACAAAAATAAATGTTAAAAACTATTTTGTATATTTTAAAACTTAAAAAATTAAAATGTTTAATTTTAAATATTTGATTCACTGATTTGGATAATTACTCATTATTAAAAAGTAATGTTAGTGTCTGAGGAACGTAATATTGTAGCAAGTAAAGGTTGTCAAAAAAAACTATAACGAAGTTTAAAAATGAATTTTAGTTTAACTTTTAAATATTTTTTTAATTTGAGTTTTAATTTTTTTATGTTAATGTAATATTAATTTTGTAATGCTAACTCTCAATATTTTTAATTAAATATATTCTTTTAAAATTTATTTTTTTATGTATTTTAATATTATTAAATACACAATAATCAATTGTGATGGTGATGGAAAAGACCTGACAGAAGACGACGCCATTGTTATGGTGACAGCAACGTACGAGGACAAGAGTGTGGTTGAGAATGACTTCGACGACGATGCAACACTCGTTGAGGAGTTGGACAGTGGTGACGCAAATGACAGAGTGAAAGTTGTCGTAAGGAAGCTGAGCTCAGTGCAGTCGCAGTGATTCTTTTTCTGATTCTAATTTCCAGCGACGACGGCGATTCTAAATTTTATTGGCGCCGTCCCTCCTTTCCTCTTCTTCCTTTCTTTTTCTTCCTTCTTCTTAATTCTAAAAGATTCATAACAAATAACGGACGAGTGAGGTTTTTTAATGAATATACATAAAGTGATTCCAGATTTATAATAATGTTTAATTAAGTCTTCAGTCAAATAAAGAATTAAAAGAATACACAATTTTCCAAATGTAAAATTAAAGATTAAAAAAAGGAAATTTAGTATAAAAATACTTATTCGAGTAACCTTTTGTCTTTCTTTTCTAATCGCATTAGTATATGTGAGACACTTAAAAAAGTCTCTTATTTTCAACTATAAGCCGCCCGCTCTTTGTCTGTTGCACAAAAGTAAAAGTAGAGGATTACTTATTTTCATAGGAATCTAAAAAAAAATTTAAAAAATCTAATCTCATTATGGTACTACCTAAAAGCATGGTTTGAGAAAATACTTTTTTAACACAACATTCACACAATCACACCTCAGCATTATTGACTATGTCATTTTAAAAGGAGAACATTTTTAATATTAGAAGATTAATGATGAACTACTTCGTTTTACTTAATTTTTGGTTAAAAGATAGGTACGTAAAATGTATTCCTAATTAAATTGTCCAATTATCATTGTTTATTATAATAAAATTCTATATCCAAGTAATTTAATCAATTAAGTTCAATCAAATTGATATAATAACCTAATTTACTTTCATACGCTATTCTTTCTAACAATCTTTTGACTTAACATGCGATTATATATAACTTCCTTTTCTTTGTTTGCACGTTCTTCACTCCTATCACTTCTTCTTCTTCTTTTTCTTCTTCACTCCTGTTGTGCATGTTCTTCTCATCCTCCTCCTTCTTCGTCATTTTTTCTTTCGTTATCGTAATTACCACCACTACCACCACCTCTTTCTCTTCCTCTTCCTCTCATTTAAATTTTTTTTTCTCCTTTCTTTTCCTCATTTTCTTCTTCAATCATCATCATCATCATCATCATCATCGTGTGTTTTCTTCCTTTTCCTCCTTCTCCTCCTTCTCCTCCATCATCATTGTTATTATCGTTATCGCGCATTTTCTCCTCATCGTCTCTCTTTTATTGCTGCATTTTTTTCTTTTTCTCCTCCTCTTCCTAGTGATTTTGCAGCATTATGTGTTTCTTCTTCTTATTTATTTAATTTTTTAAATTTTGTTAAGAGAATAAAACAATAAAAATTATGAGAAGGTAAAACAAGAAATAAAAGATGAAGAAGGAGGAGGAGGAGGAATTTGCTTGTGCGTCGTTATTATTAAGTAATTTCGATGCCTTCTAGATAAAAATAAGGTGCACTTGGTTTGTACTTATTTTGAATTGAGTTTGTTAGTCGTTATCAAGGTTCTGAAAATTGAACCGGATCGACCAGATTAACCGAGAACCGGTCATCTAACCAGTCTACTTGACCCTAGAACCGTCTTGTAAAAAACCGATTAAAAAATCGGCCAGATTTTAAAAGGCCCGGTTTTGTAATCCAAGTTCAGAAACGGCGTCGTTTTGACTCCAAAAAAAAAAAGAAACCCTAAGTCACTAACCCAGTCCCGCAATTCCCAAACCCAGCCTCACAAACGCGGAACACCTCGCTCTCCTTCTCCTTCTCCTTCTCCTTCTCCCTTCATAGCTCCACCCCTAATTTTCTCCAAGTCTCCAATGAGCAGAAGGAATGCCTCTACCATCCCTACCACTATCGGCACCGGCAGTGACCACCAGCGGTTGCCACCCTCGTCACTCGAAGCTTTTGTCGTCGTCGTCATAGGAAGGTCGGTTCGAAGCTTATGTCGTCAGCCACTTCTGTCTTGTCCAGAATTTGTCTCTGTCGCTGTGGACTCTAGGCCTTCTTTGCTTTCTGTGCCGCAGTAAGTTCTTCAGTTTTTCAATTATTTTTTTATTTTGTTAATTATATGAATTAATAAAGTGAGTTCTTCAATTTTTGTTTTTCAGTTAATTTTTTTTATTTTTTTAATTATATGAATTAATCATTCTAAATTTCTAATACTAAATAGAATTTTGATATAATTTTTAGAAATAGTGATAATTCATAAGTTCAATCTTGGATTCTGAATTTTGATGGTTGAGGTTTTATTTTGTTAATTTGACTGATTCTAAGTTGTTGATTTTTCTATTTTTGTTCATGTTTATTTATTTTGTTAAATTTTGATGGATGATGATTGCTGGTGTTGTTAAATTTTCTAAAATAATTTTACTATTTTGAGTTGCTGATTTTTTAAAATAATTTTGTATTTTGAATAGAATTATTGCTGATGCAATTCTAAATTTAGTTTAGGTGCTAAATTTGAATTTTTGTTTAGTTTTTCTATTTTTTGATTCTCTGACTTTGAATGTTAAAAAATTTTTGAATTTTGAGTTTTTTGTTGAATACTTGATTAATATTGAAGATACAATGCAAATGTAATAGAACAAGATTCAGTTCAAAGAAGAGTAAAAGAAGAGCAATTAGATTATTGATTAGTTAGTTACTCTATTTTAGTTTTTAATTCAAAATAATATTATGAGTGTGTATTGATTCTTAATAATTCTGGTATCAATTCTAAGTCTTTGAATTCATTTCTTTATTTTTTATATAACAAGAATTACTTTCTTCTTTCTTGTGCTCATAACAATTGTCATCTGATTCTATTGAAGTGCTTATCTTGATTGTCAAGCAGTTAAACTTGATTAGAGCTTATACATTAATTAAAAATAATTTATTGTGAATTTTTAATGGTAAAATATGAACAAATTATTATGTGACACGATAAAATTTTAAATTTTATTAGTTTAAAAATAATTGAATTTAAATATTTAAAATTGTATATTAAATTTTTAATGATTTTATTGTATATTTAATTAAACAAATTCAACTACGATTTGACCCTGATGGAACTATTGGACTAGTTTTCGCAACCTTGGTTGTCATCATTAAGTAATTTTGGTCCATTTTGGATTTAAATAAGGTGCACTTGATTTGTGCTTATTTTGAACCAAATTTATTTGTGTATCGTAATTTCGGAACATTATGGATTTAATTTCGGTGTATTCTGAGTTTAATTTCGGTGTATTCTGGTCTTCTGAGCTTATTTTAAACTGATAAGTTTATTTGTGTATCGTCATCATTAAGGAATTTCGGTGCATTATCGATTTAAATTCGGTGCACACAATTCAAAACTTTTCTTTCCCTTCCTTCTCATCTTCTACTTTGTCTTCTTTTTTCTTTTCTTTTTTTCATCTTCTCTTTCTTATTTTATTTTCTTATATATATTCTTGTTTTACTTTTTTAGAGGAATAAAACCAACAAATAGAGAAAAAAAAGAAGAATAAATTTCAGTCTATTTCTACTAAGAATTCAATTCAATAAGTATGAACTTATATTCATCCAACTAAATAAGATTGTAATATAATACAAACATGTTTATTCAAGTTTAATATAAAAAACAATGCCATTAAAATTAGTTATTAAAATTAATTATTAATATAAAATATATATTAAAAATAATATATATATATATATATGTGTGTGTATGTATTAATTTATTGATTTTAGTATACCATTAGTATTCTTATTTATTAATATACTAATTACGATAATGTCTAAAAAATTAACTTCTAGTTACTGAGTTTATCAATTTGCCAAATATGGTTTTCTTCCCAGGAGTAGCTAATGTTAGCTAACTTTGGCCTATCTTGATGATGATATATGAACTCTCAAAAAGGCTGGGCTAGACACCATTCTATAATGAGAGGACAATTTTTAAAAAATAAATAAAATAAGAAGTTTCTAACATCAACTGGGCATGCTTTCAATAGTTGATTAAAGTTCATCACATATAGTTGTATTTAATTGCTGGAATAAAGGGAATCCCCTAGCTTGTTGCGTTTTATTTTCACCATAACAATAGACTGATAAGATATATCTATATTACTATAGCTAGGGTATGATCTTCATGAAACGCAGTTTGTGAACCCAGAATGTGACCCTTTTGAAGGTGTTGGCGTGGCCAAAGAAACCGTATTCCTTACTCTTATTCATGCTAGACACATGTTGAAAATCAAAATGTAAGACTACTTTCAAGGCTTCATAATATGCAAACTCCTTTAGCTTAGTCTTGACAAGTCCATACTTTTCCACAATCTCATCCCAAATCTCGTCTTTGTCTCTCATAAACTCCACCACATCAACCCTATCTTCATCATTCTCACCAAACCCAACAAACTCAACATCAAACAACTCACTCAGCACTTTCCACATTCTCTTCCACGTAAACAAGTCACCATTGGTGCAATTGAACGCTTGATTCTTGGCCTTGTCCGTAACCGCTGCCCACACGTGCTGCTGGGCTAACACCTCGGAGTCTGTCATGTCGCAAAAATGCTCCCACGTGTACCGTGTTCCCGGGTAACGAAACGGCAACCTAAGGTGGCGGCAAACCGCGGCATAAGCCCCAAGCTTAACCAGCGCGTTGATTGCACTCCTTGAAGACGCGCCGATTATGATGGAGGAGCGGTGAACGGAGTACGTCAGAGAAGGCGCGTGGGACGCAAGGAGATCCTCCTGAGCGTAGTAGAAGTTTGGGTACGGTAGTCGGGGCATGTCCTCGTGAAACGGGGGATCATGGCTCAAGAGTTGAGTTGACCGGGCCGGGTCAAAGATTGGGCCCATGTAGTGTTTTGTCCCGGTTTGGAGGGTTACGTGGGTGAGGCGGGAAGCAGGGGAAGATTTGAGTGTGGTGAGAACGTTGTGGAGCATGCCTTTGTTGGTGGCAATGTTGGCTTCTTCGTCTTCCTGAAACTGAAGAGCTACCCAGAAGAGGTGTGTGACCTCGTGGGCTATGGGGGAGAGGCTGGCTTGTGTGGTGGCGGCATCGACGGCGTCGAAGCTGATGAAATCATCCACGATGGAAGCAGGAAACCAGGTGGCGGGCGGGGGACGGCGGGCTGCTCCGTAAACCTTCCATGGGCCTCCCTTGCAGTCGGGCTTCTTCAAGGCTTGGGCTATGTTAAGCCCAACCATACCTGTGACTCCAACTATAAGCGCTACATAATGTTGGTTCTCCATGAATACAAAGGAAGTGAATTATTGATGTTTAATTGTTTACTATAGTATTAGTAAATCTGAATCTGATATGTTGAAATTACTCTCTCTATATATATACACTCTCTCCTTCTCAATTGTACATTGAAGATCTTTAAAGTTATAAGAGAAAGATACAGATACTTTGATTACTTTCCATTAAATTACAGCAAATAAATTTTCTTTTTAAGATTATGATATTTATTAATATTTTTTAATAGATATTTTTTTTTTAATTAGGAGTGAAACTCAAATTCAAAAAAATAAAAATATAAAAACTATTTGATTTGATTATTTAAACAATAATTTATTAAATTTTTAATATATATTTAGAAGATAAAATAAATATAAATTAAATTAAATCAATAAAAATTATTAAAACTGACAAATAATAATTAAACATATCTTTTGTGTTGCAATGCCTGCCACAAAAGAGGTGTTTCCTAAAGCCACGAAACTTTCACATGCTTTAACCATTATCAAATCTAGCTGACTTGAAAGAATAGATGTATGTGGATGAGGAGGTTCGGATGATAGTTGTCATAACCTAATCGTTAATTAAACCAATTAGATTTAGGGCGGGCAATGATTAGAGTAGGGTAGGGTTTGGATTCTATATCTTAATCTTATTCGTGAATTGAAATTTTTTTTTAAAATTTTACTTTATCTTATTTGCAAGTTGAGAATTTCTCAACTCTAACCCTAATCGCATCCTAAGGTTTTAAACCCTTATTCCCCTTATTC
>NC_029785.2:130991983-130992840 GCF_000816755.2 Arachis ipaensis | reverse complement strand
TATTAATAAAATAGGAAATAAAAAGCTAAATTTAAATTAAAATTAAATACAATAAAATCTTAAAAAAATCTAACATAAAATTACAAATAATATGATTATCAACTAATTTAGTAGTTATTTCAAGTTTTTATAAGAGAAAGATTGTGACTTCAACATTCACTTTCTTTACTACATACATAACTTTTACATATATGTTATATAATATATGAGAAAGTCTAAGGGTGCGGATAGGGTAGTGTAGGATATACCCTGAACCTGTACCCTATTCTATCCGCAGGTAAACCCGCACCGCACCCTACTATATCCGCAGCGGATTGGGTAGACAACCCTACTCGAACGGATTGGTCCAGTTGAATACCCGCAAGTAGGGTATAGATTGTCAACCCTAATTAGATTATTGGTTTATTACTTTATTGGTTTAACTAATAAATTATTGGTTAAACTGACGAAACTAATTTTACATAAATAAAAAATATAAAATAATCTAAAATCTAAAATTAAAATTTAAAAAATATATATCTTCACTAATATTTTAAAAACAATCAAATTTTAACAAATTATAATCAATAAGTTATAATCTATAATCTATTAAATAAGTATATAAAATTCTAGTATTTTTTCATAATAAAGATTTTTTAATTTTATTTTCATACTAAAATAATTATATTTTATTTCAATAACTAACTGATTAGTTTATATTTATTATATTATTTTTATTGAAAAATAATATTTAATAAATATTAAAAAAATAATAATGATATTATAATTAATAAAAATATTTGATATTTTTATTTATATATGTTTAATAATATTTATATTAATAATTATGAATAATAAAAATTTCATTAATTTAAATA
>NC_029785.2:130991309-130991648 GCF_000816755.2 Arachis ipaensis | reverse complement strand
AGAAAATTAAAATAATATCTAAAAAAGTTATTATAATTTTTACTATATAATTAATATTTAGCATTTAATACAATAAGGAACAACACAGTTTAGTGCCAAGGAGAGTATGTAAGCATAAAGAATATCCAAATTTAAACTACTTTTTCATTAATGTTCAAATTTTCTCTCGAACATCACGTTTACTTCTGTTAGATAATACCGTCTTCCTCCATTAGTTACTAATGGTGATTGCTAACATGAAAAAATCTCAAAACAATTCTTAAAAAATTTTAAAAATTTCGAAAACCATCTCTTCAAATATTTTTAATCTTTTTCAAAAGTTCATGTCTTATAATATTT
>NC_029785.2:130989890-130990896 GCF_000816755.2 Arachis ipaensis | reverse complement strand
TATAGAAATCATAATAATAACAACTCAATCTAACATGTCATTTGATTATAAAGACTATTATTTATATACCTAAATTTTTAAGATATTGAAATCAAATAAACTTAGAAAAATTATTTCTAAGTGAAAAAAAATCTATTTTTTCTTTGTGTAATTACTAATTATAGTAACACAAACAATTTTAACTATAAGTCTATTTTATGCAACATTACAATCAATAAATTTTAAAATTTTTTACTAAAAAATATAAACAGAACACTTAGATTTACTAAGATATTTTTTTTAAGTATTGCAAAATATTAGGAGCTTCACATCAAAAGTTTATAAATCATCCACATTGACATTGTGATTGACTAAAATTTACAAATTGAATTTCATAGGTGACTTAGTTCGTATTACATGCAAGTTCTGAAGTATTATTTTTATAAACATTTGCACAAATATTTTCAAGTTATTTATGTGAAAAATTTATGTTAAATGAGAGTTCTTTTATTTTTTCAAACAATACTAGCTCATTCTTTTGATCATCATTAAAAAATGATAAAAAAGTATGTTATCTATATATTAAAAATTAAATTACTATTTTGTATGGTCAAAAGTAATATATAGGTTTATTTATTTTAAAAATTTTTTAGGAACTAATTTAAAATTTTTTAAATTTTTCGAAGACTGTTTTATACTTTACTCTAGAAATTGATTTGTTCAGATTACACATGTGAATACTTAACGACTACGTGTATGAGTTAACGTTTTAGATCACCAGTCGTCGTTATTGATTAATAGAAGGAGACTATATTCTCTAACGAAAATAAATGTTAAAAACTGTTTTGTACATTTTAAAATTTAAAAAATTAAAATGTCTAATTTTAAATATTTTATTGACTGATTTGGATGATTACTCATTATTAATAATGTTAGTGTCTGAGGAACCTAATATTGTAGCAAGTAAAGGTTGCCAAAAAAATCTACAACGAAGTTTAATAAAAATGAATTTTATTAAGTATTAAGT
>NC_029785.2:130987664-130989682 GCF_000816755.2 Arachis ipaensis | reverse complement strand
TGCTAACTCTCAATATTTTTTATTAAATATATTCTTTTAGAATTTATTGTTTAATTATTTTAATATAATTAAATACACAATAATCAATTGTATATTACAAACAACAACAACAACAAAGTCTTGTCCCACTAAGTGGGGTCGGCTACATGAATTAAACGATACCATTGTGTTCTGTCATGTATCATGTTAACAGAGAGACCGTTTACATGTAGATCTTGTTTGACCACCTCATAGATGGTCTTCTTAGGTATTCTTCTGCCTTTCGCTCATTGTCCATCTTCCATCTCATCCACCCTCCTGACTGGATGTTCTATCGGTCTTCTTCTCACATGTCCAAACCACCTGAGATGTAATTTAACCATCTTTTCTACAATAGGTGCTACTCCAACTCTCTCTCTTATATCTTCGTTCCTTATTTTATCCAATCGCGTATGACCACTCATCCATCTCAACATTTTTATCTCTGCCACACTCAACTTATACTCGTACTCCCCTTTAGCCGCCAAAAATTCTGTATCATAAAACATAGCCGGTCTTATAGCGGTGCGATAGAATTTGAACTCAACATCATAAACTTCACTATAAAATTTCCACATGCTCTTCCACGTGAACAAATCTCCGTTCATGCAGTTAAACGCTTCGTTCTTGGCCTTCTCGGTAACCGCAGCCCACACGTGCTGCTGCGCCAGCACACGTGCATCCGTCATGTCACAGAAATGCTCCCACGTGTACCGGTTCCCCGGGTACCGAAACGGCACTCCCAGGTGCCGGCATACCGCGGCGTAAGCACCCACCATAACAAGCGCGTTGTGGCCGCTTCTTGAAGACGCGCCAATTATAATGGACGAGCGGTGCACTGAGTAGGTAAGTGATGGCGCGTGGGATGCAAGGAGGTCCTCCAGCGCGTAGTAGAAATTCGGGTAAGGGAGTCGGGGCATGTCCTCGTGAAAAGGTGGTTCGTGGCCAACGAGTTGGTTGGACCGGGTGGGGTCTTGGATTGGGCCCATGTAGTGTTTAGTCCCGGTTTGGAGGGTGACGTGGCTTAGCCGGGAAGAAGGTGAGGATTTGAGGGTGGTGAGGACGTTGTGGAGCATTGTTGTGTTGACGGCGACGTTGGCTTCTTCGTCGCCGGGGAACTGAACGGTGACCCAGAAGAGGTGGGTGACCTCGTGAGCTATGGGGGAGAGGTTGGAGTGCGTGCTGGCGGAGTCAACGGCGTCGAATGCGATGAAGTGGTCAACGGTGGAAGGAGGGAACCAAGTGGGCTGGGATCGGGCGGCGCCATAAACCTTCCATGGGCCTCCAAGGCAATCGGGGTGCTTTAGGGCCTGGGCTAGGCTGAGACCAGCCATGCCTGTGACTCCAACGACAAGTGCTACGACGGAGGGTTGGTGGTTCTGCTTCTCCATGAGATTTGACAACTGATCAAGCTAAGTAAATACCTAACTGGAGAAAAGGAGCAGAGAGTGTAGCCTTATAATCCTTTTATTATTATTATTATTATTATCATTATTATTATTGGGATGTGTGTCAGAGGCTGAGAGCCGGAGGGAACTGGGGATATAAAAAAATATCTCCATTTGTTATGAAGTGAACGTCGTTTTGCTTTTTTAGTTGTTGCCACAGCATACCTTTGTAAATTTTTTGAGCCCCTTATGTCTTAAACCTTTTACGGTACGAAGGGTGGGAATATGTACCTACTCGCGGGTATTTAATCTGATCCTATTCGATTGGGTAGGGTTGTCAATTCGATCTGCTGTTGATAGGGTAGGATGCGGATAGGATTTTTGTGTGGGTAGGTAGGGTGCAGGTTGAGTTTCATCCGACCAACCCGCACTCTATATATGTATATATTATATACTTATATAAAAATATATTTTAAGTGAATGTTGAACCAAAGACCTCTCACTAAATGTAAAAGATCCTTAGTCACTAAAAAAAATCATTAATTACTAATTTAATATTTTTTTTATATAAAAATCAATTCTATTTTGAATTATCATCAAATTGTTAGTGTA
>NC_029785.2:130987306-130987607 GCF_000816755.2 Arachis ipaensis | reverse complement strand
CAAAAAAGTATAAATTTTTGGTATATTATTATCAAGGAGGAATTGCTAAATCAGTTCGAAATTTTTAAATTTAGACATTAATTTTAAATACATAAAATAATTTTCAATTATTATTTCTGTTAGATAATAGTAATACAATTTCCTTCATTTTCATTAGTTACGTGAAACGTTAACTTATACATATAATCATCAAGTGTTTATGTATGTGAGCAACAGTAGTTCCTTAAAAATTTAAAGTAATATTTTGTATAGTCAAAAGTAATATATGGCTTCATTTATTTTAAATTATTTATATTTTTTT
>NC_029785.2:130979243-130987091 GCF_000816755.2 Arachis ipaensis | reverse complement strand
CGGGAATTATTTTGAAATTATTTAAATTTTTTGGATATTGTTTTGTATTTTATTTTAGAGACTGGTTTGTCTAAAGTGCACATGTGGATATTTAATGATCACGTACGTGAGTTAACGTTTCAACCATTGTTGTCGTCGTTGACTAACGCAAGGAGATTGTATTGTTTAATGGAAATAAACGTTGGAGACCGTGATACGAAATGACAACTAATAATAAACAAGAAGATAAAAATTGAAATAAAAAAGATGAATTGAAATTAAAAATAGAAAATAGAAAACAAAAAGATAGATTGAAATTGAATATAAAAAAATTACTCTACTTTCTATCCAATTTCTTCATTTTACAAAAAAGAGATTCCTCAACTTAACTTGTCCACACTATAATTTGAAAATTGAATCAGAGAGACTCATTTAACCTACCTTCTGCTCAATTTCCTTATGTAACAAAACAGAGACTCATTCAACCTTACTTGTTTATACTATAATTTCATCACGAAACCAAAAAGTGATTTGTCACTTTTTTAATCTCTTCGTATGATAACTACAATAGTTTATGAGGTATTTATAATTTCTTATTAAGTTAAAACAAAGAAAATTCTAAACCCAAAAACATAAAATCTAATTCAATAACTAAATAAATAAAATTAAAATATATCAAATTAAATTGAACATTCTAAAAATATAAACTAATAAATTTTAAATAATACTTAAACTCTTTGTATCACAAACATTTGAAATACCTATTGAACTATTTTGTACATTTTAAAATTTGAGAACTAAAGTATCCAATTTTAAAAATTTCAAAAGACCGATGATTTAGATAATTACTCATTATTAAAAGACAATGATATCATCTAAAGGACCTAATATTGTAGTCGGTAAAGGTTGCCAAAAGAGTCTTAATAAAAATGAATAAAAATGAATTTATTAAGTTTGGATTATAAAAATTTTTTAACCGAGTTTTAAATATTATAATTTTTAAGAGTTTTAAATTTTGTGTGTGTGTGTTAAATATTGACTGTAATATTAACTTTGTAATATTTTTTTTTATGATCAACGGGGCTAAAATCCAACGACACTGCACAGAAACTATTTAAAAAAAAAAGGTGCCCATGGTATCAGACAAAACAAAAAGAAAAACAGGATGATAAATTATAAAAGAAATGACTACTAAATAGTGAATTATGTCTTTTGGTCGCTACATGATCAGTACAAACATTTATTTCACGAAAAAACATGATGAAGCTCTTAACTTAAGAATCTGATGAACCTGTTTTTAATAACTGCAATAATAGCTCGAGATACATGAAGGTCATAATTTTCTTACAAGCATAACAAAACTGTAGCTTTTGAAACTATTTCAATGGAGAGATTGAAAAAATATATATGAAAAAAACTAATTTCATACCAAAAAGAACACCTCATAATTTAACTATGGTTACAGTGCAGAAGCCTAAGTTAGCACTAATAATGCTGAGTCTTAATTTTTTTTATTAAATATATTCTTTTAAAATTTATTTTTTAATGTATTTTTAATGTAAATATACAATAATCAATTGTATATTATGTACGTGATGTCTCTGGTACGGGTTTGAAAGGTGGATCGGGAACCTGCGGATCAAGGCCGAAGCCGGGTCGTTTGACTGGAGCAATGGGGGGAGGTACCTGCAAAGACACTCCGACGCTCAAGTCAGAATGGATCTGAGAGGTATAAGGTGTGTGGAATTGATGATTACCTGGAGGGGCTTGGGTCTCCTATTTATAGGTGGTGATGAGTATCTTATCTTATCTTATCTGGTTAAGATAAGATGGACGGGTGATTTCGAAAGTTGGTTAGGAGCTCTTTGGAAGGTCGGTTTTTGGGCCTTTTGAGCGAGGTATGGGTCGGACCCGGGTAGCCGGGGTCGGGTGCAGTCCCTGGTCCGGGATCTGTGGTTCAGATCCGTAACAGTTGCCCCCGCAGCGGGAGAGCGAGCGAGGTCGGTCTGTCGCTGGGAGATATTACTTTTACCGTGGGCTAGGCTTTTGGCCTTTCTCGAAAGGTCGTTTGGTTCTTTTGAGAGGAGGTCGGCGCCTCGGTTTCGTTCCGTGGAAGATTCGTCTGACCGTTTTGGTTTGTCATGACTCTTCCGTGTCTGCTGCGCCCGTTGCGTTCTTTGAGGCGCGATTTATTAGTTTCTCTTTCCGAGGGGGCATTTATTGTGAGGGGACGTTTTCCTCTATTGCCCTTATGTTTCCTTTTCTTTTCAGGGGTATTTGCGTTATTTTGCTTTTTTCGAAACCGTTTTGGTTTTCTTCCTTTAGTTCCCTCTTCGTTTCTTTCTTCCTTTAGTTCCCTCTTCATTTCTCTTTTCTTCTCCGAAAGAGTTTTTTCTTCTTTTCCTTTCGCATTCTGTGGCTTTGGTTGATCTTCTGCCGTGGCATTTTCTCCTCTGATTTATTTCCTTGCATTTATCAGGTTGGTGCTCTTCTGCTTCTTTTTGTTTCCTCTTGTGATTTATGCTTTGTCTTCCTTTATTTTGTTTTGTCTCTGCTTAGTGTAGGTTAGAATTGTTTTTTTTTTTTTGTGTATGATGGCATTGTATTATGGTAGATAGTTCTTGTTGGGGTAGTGGGTTTTGTAAGGGGGGCGAGCGCCACCGTATAATTGGTGGTGTCTAGTGGTGTCTGTTTGGTTTGATCCACCGTTTTCTGCCGCGGGGTTTGGCTGACGGTGGTGTTCGTCGCTATTTTAGGTATGGGCTCGTCGAAGGACTGAAGGTGTGAGGGATCCGGTGGCCCCGGCGGGGGGTGTCCCCGACCTTTTCTCTTGGGTCACTAGTGACGTGTGGGGGACGCCGTCGCGGATGACGGAGGAGGACCTCCAACGGCTCCGTGATCAAGGAGCTGTTTGTGGGGGTGGTGACGCCGAACGCCATTACGAGCTTTTCCTCCCTGGGGTTGACGAGAGGGTTTGCTATACCAATCTGGACTCCCCGAGTGTGCCGGATTAGATGTGGGTCTACGAGGCGATGTTTACCCGGCTTGGCGTTTGGCTCCCCTTTTCTCCATTTGTTCAGCAGTTATTGAGCCGGTGCTCCGTGGCGCCGTTCCAGCTACATCCGAATAGCTGGGCGGCAATACGGTCTTTCGAGCTTGTTTGCGATTTTTTGGAGCTTCCTGCTTCGGTGAACGTTTTTCTTTTCCTCTTCTTGTGTACCCTTCCGACCAAGGAGGGGAAGCATAAGAAGGGGTATGTGTCTTTTAGAGCTCAGCCTCATCGTCGGGTCTTCGGTTTGTATGAAGATTCCTTTCATGGTTTTAAGAGTGAATATTTTAAGGTTCGTCTCGCAAGAGGGCATCATCCTTTTTGGTTGACATTGGAGGGTGAGCGGCGGTTTCCTACCTATTGGAATTTTAAGGCGGGGCCGTCGATTTTTACTCGGGTTACGCAAGAGTTCCTGACTTCGGAGGAATGGGATGTCGCTCTTGTATTGTGGCAATTGTTTGGGGATCGCCCTCTTAATCCTCGGGATGTGATGGGAGATCCGGTTGCTTGTCGGTCATATGTTGGTGTGTGTCTGTCCTTTTCTTGGTATTTATGTTTTGTTTTTCCGTTTTTGTAACTTGGGATTGTTTTTTTGTTTTCTTTCAGTTGAGATGGCTGGTGGTTTGACTTCCTTAGCACGGCTGAAGGCGGCGATGGGCCGGGAGGAGGGGTCGTCGTCTCCGGCTACTCCTGTTTCCAATCCCGCCGTGGGGTCTCAGGCTGCTTCTCAAGAGGTAGTTTCTTCGGGTGTGCGGACCGATGCTCAGATTTCTCCTGGTCCTGCGAACTCACCTGAGGTCGTCGTGGTGACAGCTGCTGAGGCTTCTCGGAAGAGAAAGAGGTCTGAGGAGCCGAGCAACGAGACTTTTAAGGATGAGGGTCTTGTGCCTAGCGTGATGGATCGACGTTTCGATGCCCCGGGGTTCATTGATCAATACTTGATGCCTGGTACGGAGCCGTTTTTTGATGGCTGTGATGTTTCGTTCCAGGCCAAGTCGGTGTATCGTGCTCTCCTTCGGTCTGCCGTTGTTGTTCGGAAAGCTGAGCCCGTGATGGCTCAGGTCGGTTTGTTGGATAAGAAGCTCCGCCACTCTCAGGCTGAGGTGGCTAAGCTGAAGGAGAAGCTTGAGGCTGCCAAAGTTGCGAGGGAGAGGGCGGTGAAGTCCTCTGAGGAAGCCGGGGCGGAGATTCTCCGACTTTCCGAGGTCGAGACTTCGCTTCTTTCTCAATTGGCAGAGGAGCGGCAGTGGGCTTCTGATGCGGGTTCTCAGGCTGCCGTACTTCTCAGTGAGTCGGAGACTTTGAAGGCCGAGGTTGTTGCCTTAAAGAAGGAGAAGACGGAGTTACTGGCTGATGCAAAGGATGCGATTGCAGCTACTGAGGAGACTATGAGGGCTCAGGCTTTAGTGTTGGCTCCGGATGTGGATGTGTCCGTGATGGGAGCTTTTAAGACTGTTCGCGACGGCCAGATTGTCGACCTCGAGTAGTTTTCTATCTTTGTTTTTTGGATTTTATTTTGAACTGTTTTGAATATTTTGGATGGCCAGGGGCCGTGTAATTGTTTACTTCGTAACATTGGACTCCGCTTAATGGTATTTTCGGCCGTTCAGGCCTTTTGTATGTTCCGTTTCAAAGTATTTTTGGCCGTTCGAGCCTTTGGTATGTTCCGTTTTAAGCTGTTCCGTGTGTTTTATTCGTTCCCTTGGCCCGCCGTTTGGTCGGGTTTTTCTTGGATATCCGTGTGTTGGGCCTGGGGGGTGATCAGTCCCCCGGTTGTGGCCGTGACTTTGTTCCGTATTTGGGACACTTTAGAAAGGTAGAAATAGCTTTTAATGGAATTTTTATTAATGGTTGGGCCTCGTTAAAACCCTCCANAGCGAAAATTAAAATTCAAGAGTCGTAAAATGGGAAGGTATATAAATAAATAAAGGACAAGGGGGTGACCTAGTTAGGTCGGCCTAAGTGTAGTATCGCCGTAAATTGGAGGCGTTCCAGGTCCTTGGGACTTCATCGCCGTTAAGTCGTTCGAGTTTATATGCTCCCTTTCCGATTACCGCCTTTATTCTGTATGGTCCTTCTCATTTGGGAGTGAGTTTCCCTTCTCCTGGGGTCGGGAGACCGATATCGTTTCGTCGTAGGACGAGGTCGTCGGTTGCGAATTCTCGTCGGACGACGCCATGGTTGTATCTTAAGCTGATTCTCTGTTTTAGGGCTAGCTCTTTTGATATGAGCTATGCTTCTTTCTTCGTCGATGAGATCTCGTTCTGCTTCCTCGTCGTAACCGCCGACCGTTTTTCTGGGGCTTGGGTCTCCGATTTCTACCGGGATGACCGCCTCCACTCCGTATGTTAATCGGAAAGGTGTTTCTCCCGTGGTCGTTTGAGGTGTGGTTCGGTATGACCATAGGACCGATCCGAGTTCGTCGGCCCATAGTCCTTTGGCTTCGTCGAGCCGCTTTTTGAGTCCTTTGACGATTATTTTGTTTGCGGATTCCACCTGTCCATTTGTTTGGGGGTGTTCTACCGAGCTGAAACGGTGAGATACATGTAGCCCTTCCAAAAATTCTCTGAACTTTTTGTCAACAAATTGGGTTCCGTTGTCCGAGATAATGATCTCGGGGATCCCGAATCGGGTGATGATCTGTCGCCAGAGAAATTTTCGGCATTGGGTTGCCGTTATGGAGGCCAGGGGTTCGGCTTCGATCCATTTGGTATAGTAGTCTATGGCGACGATGAGGTACCTGAGTTGACCGGGTGCTGTAGGGAAGGGTCCGACGAGGTCGATCCCCCAGGTGCCGAACGGCCGTTCTGCCGATATGATGCTGAGCTGGTGTGGGGCGGCTTAGTGGATATTGGCGTGCCTTTGGCATTTGTCGCAGATTTTAACTATTTGTATGGAATCCCGGATAACCGTGGGCCAGAAGCAGCCTGCCCTGATGACTTTTTGGGCTAATGTTTTGCCTCCGACGTGGTGGCCGCAGCAGCCTTCGTGGATTTCGTGAAGTATGTACTCTGTGTTCTCAGGTTCGACACATTTGAGCAGGGGTTGCGAGAGTCCACGTTTGTATAGCTGTCCTGTGACAACTGTATAGTTGGCGGCTTCCCTTTTTATTCATTTTTCCTCTTTGGGATCCGGCGGCAGTGTTCCGTCAAGGAGGTACTGTAGGATAAGGTAGGTCCAAGATCCCTGGTTCGAGAGTGTCAGAGGAGCGTTGGTCATCGTTGACACGGAGGGTGATTTAACGACTTTCTGGATTAGCGATTTGTTGCCGTGTCCTGGTTTGGTACTGGCTAGTTTGGAAAGTAGGTCTGCCCTGGCGTTTCGTTCCCTAGGAACGTGCTGTATGGTAACGTGCTCGAATCCTTCTTTTAGTTTGTTTACCTTGGTGAGGTATTGTTGGAGTAGGGGATCTCGTGTCTGGTAGTCTCCGTTAATTTGGGAGCTGACTACCTGCGAATCGGTATTTACTTCTAGGACCTTTGCTCCGACTTCCCGGGCTAGGGCTAGGCCTCCAAGAGGGCCTCGTATTCTGCCTGGTTGTTTGAGACTGGGAATTTGTATCGTACTGACTGTTCGATCACGACTCCATTTTGGCTTTCGAGAATGACTCCGGCGCCTCCGGAAGTGATGTTCGAGGAGCCGTCAACGTATAGCTTCCATGATTCGGGGGTGGAGTCTCCTGGTGTTATTTCGGCGATAAAGTCGGTCATGGCTTGTGCTTTGATCGCGTATCAGGGTTCGAACTTGATATCGAACTGGGATAGTTCGATGGACCATGCTAGCATTCTGCCCGCTAGGTCGTGTTTTTGTAGTACCTGTTTGACCGCTTGGTCGGTTCGGACCGTCACGGAATGAGCTTGGAAGTATTGTCGTAGGCGCCGGGAGGCTATGAGGAGTGCGAAAGCTAGTTTTTCTAAGCGTGAGTAGCGAGCTTCCGCATCCTGTAAGACTCTGCTTATGAAGTATACGGGTTTTTATTCTTTTTTTCTCGTTTTCACGGATGAGCGCTGCTGCGAGTGCCTCCTCCGTTATGGAGAGGTACAGGTAGAGTGTTTCCTCTGTCTGGGGTTTGGCGAGGATTGGTGGTTCCGCTAAGACTCTCTTGAAATGTTGGAACGCTTCTTCGCATTCCGTCTCCCACTTGAAAGGGGCCCCTTTTTTCATTAGTTTGAAGAAAGGGATCGCTTTTTGAGCCGATGCCCCGAGAAAGCGTGATAACACCGTCAATCGGCCGGTGAGCTTTTGGATGTCTTTAAGGTTTTTTGGGCTCGTCATTTCGAGGATGGCGCGACATTTCTCTGGGTTTGCTTCGACTCCGCGTTGCGTGATCATAAAGCCGAGGAACTTCCATGCCTCCATCCCGAAGGCACATTTTGCCGGGTTGAGTCACATTTGGTGCTTTCGTAGAGTGTTCATTATGACCTTAAGGTCGTTGGTGAGTTGCTCGCCGGATTCGGTCTTGACGAGCATGTCGTCTATGTAGACTTCTAGTTTGCTTCCGGATAGGTTTTGAAATATCTTGTTGACAAGTCTTTGATAGGTGGCTCTAGCGTTTTTCAGGCCGAAGGGCATCACTGTGTAGCAGTATGTCCCGTCTGGGGTGATGAACGCTGTTTTTTCTTCGTCTGGTTGGTGCATCGGGATCTGGTTGTAGCCGGAATATGCGTCCATGAAGCTGAGGTATCGGTGGCCGGATGCGGCGTCTACCAATCCGTCGATGTTTGGTAAGGGGAAGGCGTCCTTCGGGCAGGTTTTGTTGAGGTCCGTGTAGTCGACGCACATTCGCCATTTCCCGTTAGATTTTTTTACTAGTACGACGT
>NC_029785.2:130976091-130979160 GCF_000816755.2 Arachis ipaensis | reverse complement strand
ACGGCTAGCCGGTGGGACATAAGGTCGGGGTTTATTCCCGGCATGTCGGCTGGTGTAAATGCGAACAAGTCTCTATTTTTCTTCAGGAGTTGGGAGAGTTCTTCTTTAAGATCGTATGGGAGGTTCCTATTAATGAAGGTGTATTCCTCCTTGGTTGGCCCTATCTGTAGCTTTTCCATGTCTCCTTCTGGTTCTGGCCTGGGTTGGTCGTCTTGGCGGGCATCCAGGTCGGCCAGGAATACCTCGGCCGCATCTCGGGATTTCTTCCTTAGAGCTAGGCTGGTGTTGTCGCATTCGGCTGCGACTTCTCGGTCCCCGTGGATGGTACCGACGGAGCCGTCGTCGGTTCTAAACTTCATGAGGAGGTATTTGGTAAAGATGACTGCGGAGAAGTCGTTGATTGTTTTTCTTCCGAGAATCACGTTATAGGCTGTGGAGTCTTTTAGGACTACAAATTCAGATAGGACTGTCTTCTTTTGGTTGCTTGTTCCTATGGTGATGGGAAGGGTGATTGAGCCGTCTGGTTTGAGAAAGTTGTCTCCGAGTCCCGTGACGCCGTTGCGGTGTGTTTGGAGGTTGTCGTTGTGGAGCCCGAGCTTGTCGAAGGCTCCTCGGAAGAGGATGTTCGAGTCCGCCCCGGTGTCCACCAGTATCCTTCGTACTAGTCCTGTTCCGATTCTGGCCGAGATGACGAAGGGGGCATCTTCGGCCGAGGTGCCGTGCTGGCAATCCTCTGGTAAGAAGGTTATCGTGTTGTCGGCTGCAATGGTTGGAGTCTGGTTTCTGACAGCCATTACTTTGAGATCTTTTTTCATCATTAGTTTCGACTTGCTTGATATGTCCTTGCCCGTGATGACGTTTACTATGATGGTCGGGTCGTCTTCTGAGCTTTCCCTGGGGGGTTGCTTATGGGTTCTCGGGTTACGCCCGTCTTTTTCCGGCGACCTGTCTCTTTCTGCACGTCTTGGTTCTCTGATGATTTTGGCAAATTCTGGGAGTTTGCCGTCTCGTATGGCTTGTTCGAGGGTGTCTTTAAGGTCGAAACAATCTTGTGTTCTGTGACCGTAACCTCGGTGGTAGTCGCAGTAGAGGGTTTTGTTGCCTCCCGTCCTTTCTTTGAGTTGTCGGGCTTTCGGAATGATGCCTCGATCTGCTATTTGGTGGTATATTTCGGTAATTGGTGCTGTCAGGGGCGTGTAATTAGAGAATTTGCCGATTCTCGGTGGTCGGTTTGTATTTGTCAGTTTGGGGTGGTCCCTTTGATTCTCTTTGGGTGGTGCATTTTGGCGAGAAGCCGAGTTGCCGTGTTGGGTGTTGCCGTGTTGCCGTTTGTTGGCGGCGACAACCTGGCTGACTTCTTCGTCATTGATGTAATCTTTCGCGACATTCTGGATCTCGTGCATGGTCCATACTGGTTTGGTGGTGAGGTGTTTGCGAAAATCTTCGTTTATGAGTCCGTTGGTTAAGCAAAGGCTTGCGATGGAATCCGTGAGTCCGTCGATCGTTAGGCATTCGTCGTTGAAGCGGTCGAGGTATTTCCTTGTGGATTATTCTTGTTTTTGCGTGACCCCTAGCAAGCTGATGGGGTGCTTGGCTTTGGTGATTCTAGTTGTGAATTGGGCCATGAACTTTCGTGTTATATCGTGGAAAGTGGCTATGGATCCGTTTGGGAGGGCGTTGAACCATTTGATTGCCGGTCCTGCAAGGGTTACCGGGAAGGCTCTGCATCGGACCGCGTCGGCCGCTCCTTCTAGGTTCATCCTGGCCTCGAAGGCCGTTAGATGTTCCTGGGGGTCCTTGGTCCCATCGTACTTCATGTCGGTAGGTTTGTCGAAACCTTTGCGGAGTTTCGCTCTCAGGATTCTTTCTGTGAAAGGTGTAGCTCCCATTATTGTGTGGTCGTTTCTTGTGCGCTTGGTATTTCGGTACCTCCGATCTTCGTCTGAGTCGCGTTGACGACTTAGATCTCGGGAAGCACTGCGGTTGTGTTTCTTGTTGTACTGCCGTTCCGGCGATTTCTCGTGACCGTGGTCGCGTGAGGCGCTGCGACCGTCTCTCCTATCGGGCCGTCGGGTTGGGGACCTGCCGCGGCGAGATCTTGATCTGGAAGTTGCCTAGCTTCCGTGTTCGTTGTTGTGTTTTTCTCTATTGGTCAGTTTGCCTTCGAGCTCCTGGACTCGGAGGCAGAGGTCCTGGATGATCTGCGTCGCTTTGTCCCTAGCTTTCTCAGGATGTCGTTGGTCCGTGACGACGTGGTCGTTCGTGTGGTGGACAGTACTTGCTATTCTTGCTTGGTTCGTGACCTCCCGGTGTTCTGGGGTTGGGTGAAGCGGTTGGGAGTCATCCTGGCTTGAGGGGGTTTCCTCCAGGGCGTCCCCCGTCCGGCTCGGCTGGCGCAAGATCCCCACAGACGGCGCCAATGTACGTGATGTCTCTGGTACGGGTTTGAAAGGTGGATCGGGAACCTGCGGGTCAAGGCCGAAGCTGGGTCGCTTGACTGGAGCAATGGGGGAGGTACCTGCAAAGACACTCCGACGCTCAAGTCAGAATGGATCTGAGAGGTATAAGGTGTGTGGAATTGATGATTACCTAGAGGGGCTTGGGTCCCCTATTTATAGGTGGTGATGAGTATCTTATCTTATCTTATCTGGTTAAGATAATATGGACGAGTGAATTCGAAAGTTGGTTAGGAGCTCTTTGGAAGGCCGGTTTTTGGGCCTTTTGAGCGAGGTGTGGGTCGGACCCGGGTAGCCGGGGTCGTGGATATAAATTTACAGTGGTTTCAGATTTATAACGATGTTTAATTAAGTCTTCAGATTAAAGATTAAAAAAATGAAATTTAGTATAAAAATACTTGTTCAAGTAACCTTCTGTCTTTCTTTTCTAATCGCATTATTAGTATATGTGAGACACTTAAAAAAACCTCTTAACCTAAACCACCATGATATATAAACTTATCAACTATAGGCTTTGTCTGTTGTACAAAAGTAAAAGTAGAGGATTACTTATTTAATTATTTTCATAGGAATCTAAATTTAATTATTAACCGGACTTAATTTAGGGTGATAT
>NC_029785.2:130971236-130976085 GCF_000816755.2 Arachis ipaensis | reverse complement strand
AATATTTTTTTTATAAAAATAATAGAAAATTATTAGAATTTATTATTTTTGGTCATTATTTAACCATTAATATTTAGGAAAAGTCTAGGGGCCAACAACTTTTGTATTTTCTGGCAAGCACTTAACCATCAAAACAAAAGTGAGTAATTTCTCACCATTAAATATAATCTCACACTATTAAAAACACTATTGATGGCCAATTGATGGTTACAAAATACCAAAATTACTGGCCCCCTAGCATTCCTCTAATATTTATATATTTGCTACACATCTAAATAATATTGTCATCCAAATTCAACCAAATAGGCCCAACACTAACAAAAACTACTCTCATTACAAAGAGCGTGATTACACGCGCACACCATTTACGTTAGTTGTCTCTCTTCTTTTTCGCGTTTCTTCTCCTCCTTCTGTTCCTTTTCATTCTCCTTCTCATTCTCCTCCTGCTCTTTTTCTTTCTCGTTCTTCTTCTTATTCGCATATTTTTTTCTCATCGTCATTCTTTTGTTAATGTTGTTATTGCTGTTATTATAATAGAAAGTGAAGGAGGAAGAGGAGAAATAGTTTTGAATTGTGCAGGAAAACGAGTCTAAATGCACCTTAATTATTCACTCAGAAATGAACCGAAGTTATATAATAATTGCGACATAATTAACTCAGAAATGAATCGAAATTACATAGCAATTGCGATACAATTAACTCAGAAATGAACCGAAATTTACCATAATGATTGCGATACATAAACTCAGTTTGAAAACAAGTGTACAAACAAGACTAAATCATGAACAAAAATACATCCAAAACCAATTTTGGATCAAACAACGTCATTAATATGTTTCTTCTTCTTTTTTGTTTGATATTTTCTTCTTCTTTTTTGTTTTATTCCTCTTAAGAATTGTGCAGGATAACGAGTCCAAATGCACCTTAATTCACTTAGAAATGAACCGAAATTATATAACAATTGCGACACAATTAACTTAGAAATGAACCGAAATTATATAATGGATTGCGACACAATTAACTCAGAAATGAACCGAAATTACATAACAATTACGACACAATTAACTAAAAAATAAACCAAAATTTACCATAATGATTGAGACACAAACTTAGTTCGAAAATAAGCACACAAACAAGACTAAATCATGAATAAAAATACATTCAAAATCAATTTTGGATCAAACAATGTCATTAATATGTTTCTTCTTCTTTTTTGTTTGATATTTTCTTCTCTTTTTCTTGATTTTATCCCTCTCAAGAGAGTAAATCAAAAAGAATTTTGAGAAAATAAAATAAGAGGGTGAAAATGAAGAAGAAAAAGATCAAGAAGAAGCAGTAGAAGATGAGGAGAAAGAGTTTTAAATTGTGCAGGACAATGAGTCTAAATGTACCTTAATTCACTCAAAAATGAACCGAAATTATATAATGACTGCGACACAATTAACTCAGAAATGAACCGAAATTACTTAATGGACTACTGCAATATAATTAACTCAGAAATGAACTGAAATTACATAAAAATTGCGACACAATTAACTCAGAAATAAACCGAAATTACATAATGTCATAATGATTGCGACACAAAAACTCAATTCGAAAATAAGCACACAAACAAGGCTGAATCGTGAACAGAAACATATCTAAAATCAATTTTGGATCAGACAACATCATCAATATGGCAAAAATTCAGCAATAACAATTACAATAAGGACGATGACGATAACGACATGCGTGAATTTAAAACAAGAAGAAGAAGAAGTAGCAGCGTAAAAGGAGAAGAAAACAAAAAAAAAAGCGCATGATCTAAAATTGGTTGGATGAACTTGTATATTAAAATTATTTGAACGCGGAGAATAATTCTAATATTTAAGATTTAAAAATATAAAATAAAATATGTTGTTAAATTATTAAACAAAAAAAATAAATTAAAAAAATTAAATTAATAACTAAATGTTAATAAAAAATAATAAATTATAATAATTTTTTAATTTTTTAACCCAATATTCACACAATCACACGTCAGCATTATTTATTATATCATTTTGAAAGAAAAATATTTTTAATCTTAGAAGATTAATGAATTTCGTTTCACTTAATTTTTGCTTAAGAGATAGGTAAATAAAATATATATTTAGCTACTTTTATATTTTTTAAATTAAATATTAATTTTTTACTATTTTTAGTAAATAGACACCACTTTTTAGATACCATAACATTCAACTGATAATATATGAACTTTCAAAAAGGCCGGGCTAGACACCATTCTATAATGAGAGGATAATTCTCAAAAAATAAATAAAATAAGAAGTTTCTAACATCAAATGGATCTGCTTTCAATAGTAGTTGATCAAAGTTCATCAGATAGTTGTAGTTAATTACTGGAATAAACGGAATCCCCTAGCTTGTTGCGTTTTATTTTCAACATAACAATAGGCTAATAAGGCTACCTGCTAAGTGCCACCTGTAACGCAGTTTTCTATCTATATTACTGTGGCTAGGGTATAATCTTCATGAAACGCAGTTTGCGAACCCAGAATGTGACCCTTTTGAAGGTGTTGGCGTGGCCAAAGAAACCATATTCCTTACTCTTATTCATGCTAGACACATGTTGAAAGTCAAAATGTAAGACGACTTTCAAGGCTTCATAATATGCAAACTCCTTTAGCTTAGTCTTCACAAGTCCATACTTTTCCACAATCTCATCCCAAATCTCGTCTTTGTCTCTCATAAACTCCACCACATCAACCCTATCTTCATCATTCTCGTCAAACCCAACAAACTCAACATCAAAAACCTCACTCAGCACTTTCCACATTCTCTTCCACGTAAACAAGTCGCCGTTGGTGCAATTGAACGCTTCATTATTGGCCTTATCCGTAACCGCAGCCCACACGTGCTGCTCCGCTAAAACCTCGGAGTCTGTCATGTCGCAAAAATGCTCCCACGTGTACCGTGTTCCTTGGTAACGAAACGGCAACGTAAGGTGGCGGCAAACCGCGGCATAAGCCCCAAGCATAACCAGCGTGTTGATTGCACTCCTTGAAGACGCGCCAATTATGATGGAGGATCGGTGAACGGAGTACGTCAGAGAAGGCGCGTGGGACGCAAGGAGATCCTCCTGAGCGTAGTAGAAGTTTGGGTACGGTAGTCGGGGCATGTCCTCGTGAAACGGGGGATCATGGCTCAGGAGTTGAGTTGACCGGGCCGGGTCAAAGATTGGACCCATGTAGTGTTTTGTCCCGGTTTGGAGGGTTACGTGGGTGAGGCGGGAAGAAGGGGAAGATTTGAGTGTGGTAAGAACGTTGTGGAGCATGGCTTTGTTGGTGGCAATGTTGGCTTCTTCGTCTTCCTGAAACTGAAGAGCCACCCAGAAGAGGTGTGTGACCTCGTGGGCTATGGGGGAGAGGCTGGCTTGTGTGGTGGCGGCATCGACGGCGTCGAAGCTGATGAAATCATCCACGATGGAAGCAGGAAACCAGGTGGCGGGCGGGGGACGGCGGGCTGCTCCGTAAACCTTCCATGGGCCTCCCTTGCAGTCGGGCTTCTTCAAGGCTTGGGCTATGTTAAACCCAACCATACCTGTGACTCCAACTATAAGCGCTACATAATGTTGGTTCTCCATGAATACAAAGGAAGTGAATTATTGATGTTTAATTGTTTACTAGTATTAGTATATCTGAATCTTTATGCTGAAATTACTCTCTCTCTATATATACACAATACACTCTCTCCTTCAGCAACTTTGTTAAATTCTGGTTAGTATATAATTAGCAAAGAAAAGTGAACTATTTGATGAAATTTTTTCCAATATTTTACCATTAAAATCATTATTGATGACTATTTAATGGCTACAAATCACAAAAATTACTAAATTACCAAAAAAAAAATCACAAAAATTACTTACCCCTTAATATTTCTCTTAAAGTTATAAGAGAAAGATAAAGATACTTTCCATTAAATTATTACAGCAAATAATTTTTCTTTCTAAGGTTATGATATTTATTAATATTTTTTTAATAAATATTTTTTTTAGTTAGAAATNCCATTAAAATTGACTATTTAATGGCTACAAATCACAAAAATTACTAAATTACCAAAAAAAAAATCACAAAAATTACTTACCCCTTAATATTTCTCTTAAAGTTATAAGAGAAAGATAAAGATACTTTCCATTAAATTATTTAAATTATTANAATAAAATTTTAAAAAAATAATAGCATAAGAATTAAATTTAATTAAGTTAAATAATAATTAAAATAAAAAAAATAAAAAAAATAAATTTAAAATTTAGTCAATTTTCGAATAATTCTCTCTCTCATCTCTTTCTATTTATTTTATTTATTTACTAACACTTCTCTTCTTAAAAATTCGAACCCTCTCCCCCTCTCTGTGTTCGAATTTTTCTTACTCTCTCTCTACCTCATTCTTCTATTCTTCTACTCACATAAAGGAATCTCTATACTGTGACATAGATGATTCTTCTTCTCTGTTTTCTTCTTTTTCATATGAGCAGAAACAGGGATAAAGGCACTCTTGTTGAAACTGATCCTGAACCTGAAAGGACTCTGAAGAGGAAGCTAAGAGAAGCTAAAGCACAACACTCTGGAGAGGACCTGACAGAAATCTTCGAAAAAGAAGTAGACATGCCAGCCGAACCCAACAACAATGGTGGAGTTGCAAGGAAAGTTCTTCGTGACTTTACTGCACCAACTTCCAACTTCAATATAAGAAGTGAATTACATGGGAGAATCCTATCGAAACACTTACAATCTTTCATGGAGGAATCATCCTAATTTCTCATGGAAGGATCAACAGAAGCCTAATCAAGGCTTCAATAATAATAATGGTA
>NC_029785.2:130966208-130966943 GCF_000816755.2 Arachis ipaensis | reverse complement strand
TTTTAATTAAGAATAAAATTTAAATATATAAAAAAATAATAGCATAAGAATTAAATTTAATTAAGTTAAATAATAATTAAAATAAAAAAAATAAAAAAAATAAATTTAGGACTTTAATAATTGTTATTACTTGGTCCGTGCCTTATACTGAATGTAGATGAGCTGGTTCCCATTGAAAATTTGGTAAATCCGTCCAAAATGGGTCAGACTCAGAGTGGTCAAAATTGAGAACTGGACCGAACCGCGACTATTGTTAGCATATATTATTGGAGTTAAGCACAACATGGCTTTTAAATAATAAGATAAGATTGGAAGTGTTGGTCTAATGATGGAAAGAGATTGGATTTTGATTTTTAAGCACACTTACAGGGAGGGAAATGTGTGTGCAGATTGGTTAGTCAAAAGAAGTGTCGGTAGAGAGTTAAGTTTTTATTTCATAGATAACTATCCTAGAAAAATCAAATATATACTAGATGATGATTGTAGAGGGGCTTCCAGACTCCGTTTTATTTTTTATATGTAATTTTCTGTTGGGCTTTTAAGCCCCGTTTTAGGCTTTTAGCTACTAAAAAGAAAAAATAATAATATTGGTAACGTGCATTCAAATAGTCTATTTCGATAGTACTAATTATATTATTGAGATTTTGAGATCGATAAAAGCAACCGCAAAACTAAGGGGCTAAGGTGGCCATGATCCTCCAAAATACCTAAAAAAAATTTAGTAATTAGCTATAA
>NC_029785.2:130960191-130966177 GCF_000816755.2 Arachis ipaensis | reverse complement strand
AAATAAGCACATTAAAATAAATTAACGTCTAATATAAACTTTAAATCATCATCCCAATTTAAAATACTACATCAACCAAAATCTTAAATCTTATCAAAATATAAATTCAAAAGTTAAATAATAAACAAGATAAGAGAATGTCCTAAAACCAAAAAAATTATAATAACTTTAATAAGGAGATAATTAAAAATTTTAGATGATAATTAAATTTATGTGAATGGTAGCCACTTTATAATAATAAACTAAAAATATTGCACATTATTCTAACAACAAAATTCTAATTTTAACAAGACATACTGCAGTTCAACACAAAGCTAATTTATTTATAAAAACTAAAAACATTATCAGCAAAGGGCAACAACATGATCAAACAGTAGAAGGGATAGAGTCTTTGACAATTATTACAGACAAGTTGCATTTGTAGTTACATAATTTGTAACACTCCCCAACAATACCTTGCAATCAATATGTTTATCAGTAACTTGTTCTCATTGAAAACAAAACAGTGTTAAGCATGAAGGTTTTCTATAAATAATAATAAAGTTAGTATCTCTGAATGGCACCCAAGCCTCTGCTACCCATTGCCAAAGAGTCAAGCTTTAAGTCTTCAACAACTTCACAAATTTTAATGTCAAGAACAATCAATAACATAAATTAAAAAATAGTAACAAATAATCACCTTAAAATTTATGAGTTCTTGCGATTGTTGGAATTTATTGGAGCGTTAGATGTGAGTTGATGATTTATTGGTGATAAGAGACTTGATTTGGACTCAAATTTGATGTTTTGCACGTATTGAGAATCGACTAAGGTGTGGTTTCGGTTTTCTCTATGTAATATGTAATATTTTTGGACACTTAGACTAGTAGACCTTAGGATGGGATTGAATTGGTTGTTGATAATTGTGATGTATGATGATTTTGATGATTGTGATGATTTCGGTGAATGATGATGTTGATTTATATTGTAGGATTAGATAATGATGATTATGAGGATTGATAATGAATTATGAGACTTGTTGATGTTGATAAATATTGAGAATGGTAAAATAATATTTTGTGATGGTAATTATTGAGATTTGAGTTTTATAAGTGAAATTTGGTGTATGGAATGGATGATACTATATATTGCTAAGTTGTGAAATAATAAGAAGGTATATGAATATAATTTAGGTACATTGGGACTGGTTTGGATGTGGAATAAGTGGTTTTGAATTGAGAGTTTTGGTAAAATTGAGGTTTAAAGATTTTTGGTAAAAATGAATTTTTGGCCAACTTTGGCAGATCATATATTGAATCTCGATTTTTGAAATTGATTGGATTTTCTTATCAAATTAAAGATAATTCAAAGAGTTTTAAAACGGTTTAGATTTCGTGGAAATAAGAATTTTGTAGAAAAAGATATGATCATTGGAAGTTGGTGTCAAAAAGTTGAATTCTGTGATGTTGCAGAAAATTGTAAGTTCTGGTTTGTGTGCCCACGCACACACCTGTGCCTACGCACCGAGCAGAACGAGTGTTATGACTCGTGTGTACGCACAAGGGATGTGCGTACGCACAAGTTGGGAAGTGCATTCCGTTGAGTGTGTGTGCACGTCTTCATGCTTATGCACAAGATGAAATTTTTACTTTGTGTGCGTACTAGGGGTGTACATGGCCCGACCCGACCCGAAGACCCGGCCCGGCCCCAAACACTTTAGGGGCTGATTTAGTGTGATTTCATCGGATCTGGGGCCGGATAAGGGTCTCAAAAATAGATCCAGTCATTATTTCGGGTCGGGTCCAGGCCATAGCTCGGGTCACTCGAACTCGTCCCGGTGGCTCGGTCATCATACACAATTAATATTTTGTGTTATTAGTGATGTATGATGGCTATTCTTATGTGGAATTTAAATATTATGAACCTTAATATTTTGTGTTATTAGTCATTATAAGATTATAAGTTAATGTTTTATATTTAAAATGCATAAGACTTTATACTAATGCATAATATTGTGTTATTTGTATTGATTTAAATATTTGGTATTATTAGACAATATTAGTATTGATTATGATTATGCTTTAATTTTAGAGAAGGGTTGGTTCTTGTTATATTTTTTTAAGTGAATTTTACTATGTGAATTGTGAAATAATGGTTAGAGATTAGGTGATTTTTACATGCTAAAGACCTGGTTTTTACTCGATTTTCACCCGGCCCAAAGGTGCGTATGTTTCATCGGGTTAGGGTCTAAAAATTAGGCCCGATTTACATTTTGGACCGGGTCTGGGTAAAGCCAAACCCAGTGTGGCCCCGCCCATGTACATCCCTAGTGCGTATGCACACCTCTATGCGTACGCACAACTCTAAGCATATGCATAAGCCCTATTTTTCAATAGAAAATTCTGTTTTTAACCGTTTTACCTTCTCAGCAAACTTGTAAACTTTCATAACGCTTATTTAATATTTCTTAGCTTGTTTTTAGGCTTGAAATATAAGAAAATACAAAAAGTGAGTTTCACTAGATATTTTCTGATAACAAGTTGAGAAGACGAAGAATTAGATTTTTGAAGTTGTGAGTGGACCGGCTGGGTATTATATTGTTGATGACTATGAAAACTTAAGAGTTGATGACATGTTTGTGAAGTCAAGAAATTGATGATGGTTATGACGGGTCGAGACTTGGAGATGAATGAAAACATTATTGAATACTGAGGATGATCACTAAGAACCATTGATATACACTGCTGTACGCTGATATTGTTGAGATGTTATGCGCCTGACAAGGACGGTAGGTTAATTTCGCCTGTCAAGGTCGCGACGGCAGCATAAGCGCGATGGTTAATCCTGCTTACGTTGAGATGTGAAGTCTGTGACTGAGAATCCCACTTGCATCTTTTTGGAATCACAAGAGTGTGTCGGACACTATATCCCTGGACCATGTGTCGGGCATGATATCTCTGAGGGTTCCCATTTTATTCGTGACTGAAATGCAACATTTCCATGGGGATGTGTCGGGTTGGTAGTTGAACCAACAATGTGATATCACAGCCAATAGGACAGACATTCATCATTTGTATTTTTTATGTGGTTGTTTGCTTTGTTTATTTGCAGACTATGTCTAATTATATAACATGCTTAATTGCTTCTTGATTTACTTGCTATACTTGATTATTTATTGTGTATTACTTGTATGCAACTATTTGTACTTTCTACTAGGATTGAGGAGGTTCGGTAGGCGGTGGCGATGGGATCGCATGGAGGTTAGGTTGGTGAAGGCTGTCGGACAGCGGTGAACTGATAGTTAGAAATCCCCTAAGTTAGATGACCTGTTTAAAGATTTATTTATTTGTTTTATAAGTTTGAATCTATGCTTGATGTGAAGATCTAGGATTTTCTCTGGCGTCCCAAAGTCTTATATCTTATATTACTGGGCGTTGTTACCATACTGAGAACCTCCGGTTCTCATACCATATTCTGTTGTTGTTTTTCAAATCCAGGTCGTAACCCATTTCGGTGATGATGGTTTCAGTGGCTAAGAGAAGGGGGGGGGGGTTGAATCTTAGCCCCATTTTCTTATGTTGCTGACACTTGCTGAATGCAGAGGAGGCTTTTCTGTTTTAGCTCGTCTCTGGACACGAGACTTTTTGTTTTTGCTCGTCACTTGCCACGATACTTTTTGTTTTGTCTCGTCACTTGGCACGAGATAATTTTAGTTTTTTGCTCCTGTGCAGTAGAGATCAGAAATGGAGTTGGAGAGAAGAAAGATTACACCAAGATATATCCTGGTTCAGCTGCTAAGTGCAGTCCAGCCTACATCCAGTCTCCATCACAAACATGATGGAATTTCACTATAATTGACAAACCCCAATTTGACGGTTTGTTTCGCATTGAATTTAGAGTATTTTGATAACCTTTGTCACATTTAGCCTAGGAATTAGCATGATTTTGTTATCTCTCCCATATTTGTGCTTAAGTGTAAAAACATGCTTTTTAAGCCTTATTTTGATGAATTCTAGTTCTTCTTTGATTCCATAAGATGCCTTGATGTGTTTGCTAGTAATTCTGGGATTGAAATAGGCTAGGCATGGATCAAAGGAAGCAAGGAAGGAAGCATACAAGTGGAGAGAAGCATAAAAAGTCAAAGAAGCAAAGTCAGCCATGCACGCGCACGCGTACAAGGCGCTCGTGCGCACATCGCAGAATTAGCCAGGGACGCGCACGCGTACCGTGCGCGCACGCGTCGATGAGGGCACATGACCTCACTAATGCAACACGTGCCTGGCGATTTGAGAGGGTTTCTGAACCCATTTTTGGCGCCAAATTGCTAAGGGAAAGGAATAAAAGGATGAAGGATTAAGGGGAAGGCATGATAATCATAATCATCACTTTTGACTAATAATCACTCCCAACCACTAATCACTTTTAGTTTAGAGTTTTAGAGAGAGAAGCTCTCACTTCTCTCTAGAATTAGGATTAGGATTAGGTTTAGTTCTTAGATCTAGATTAAGATTCATGTTCTTCTACTTCTACATCTCAATTCCATGTAGTTACATTGATTCTTCTTCCATTCTTTTATTGTAATTTCCTTTATGTTGTTCTTATACTTTGTTGTAGATCTAGTATTGTTCCTTCTACATTCTTCCAATTCAATAAGAGGTAATTCATAATAAATGTTTCTTCTTTGCTTTTCTATTGTTGATCTCTTGTTTTTGTAGTTGTAGATTCCTTTTAATTCTTGCAATTAATAATGTTTACTTCTATCGCACTCTATGTGTTTGTTGAAATGCCTCTTTTAGTTTTAGTGTAGATTTTGTTCCTCTTGGCCTAGGTAGAGTAATTAGTGACACTTGAGTTATCTAATTCCTTTGTTGATTGATAATTGGAGAGATTGCTAATTGGTTTGGAGTGCACTTGGATGAGATAGAGCAAGAACGGAGTTCCCATGGCAATAAAGAGCCAGCATCAAGTCCTAGTAGTGGAGAATCCTTTGAACTTGAAAAACCTTCCCCCGGTGCATTTGAAAAGGTTGTGGAGGTAAACTCCTTTCACCCTCCCAATTATAGTTTGATTAAGGGAAAAGGCTTAGATAGTTTGATTATTAATGAACAAAGGATTGAATTAGAGAAATCTTGTGAAGAGGTGGAAGTCCCTAGAAATAGAAGAACGGGGGTTGGTTATGCTTTGTCAAGATCTTTGGAAGCATCTTTGCCTAGGTGGCCATCTACTCCTTCACTTGAGTGGGTAAAATTCATCTCTATTAGCTTTATTGTCCCACTTGAGTATGGCTTGCTTGAAACGGATGGTCAACTTAGGATCCTTTGTGGGATAAAGCGTAAGCGAAAGATGTTTCGTGGTTGGCGTTGCAAATCAAGGCTCATTATGGTTGATGCATCAAACATGAGATATAAAGGTTGGAGTAGTGCTCAAATAGACAGGTCTAGGAGGATTGTTGGCCACTATATAGAGAATTCACCTTACTCACCACCCGGTTGGACTAATAATGATGATCAACCTCAAGACGGGTGCGAAGATAAGATATGGGACCCCGGCTCGCTAGGTGAAGAGCAACTAGGGGGACTCATATCTTGGGTAGAACTTTGCCCAAGCTTGACGAAAATGGTTGGAAATTCTGTCAACCAATTGAGAAGCAAAGATCCTTGGAGATTCAAGGACGAGTACAAACATAAGCCACCATGACAATAAGCTTCTCAAAATGTCCAACTTAAGGACTTAAACTAAAAGTGCTAGGTGGGAGACACCCCACCATGGTAAACTCTTTCCACTCTTTTAAATTTACTTAATAAGTGATTTGAGTTACCATTGTAGGTAGATGTTTCATACAAATTTGTTTGTACAACTTAATTGTTAGCTTAGTCACATGCATGTTGTGTTTAGTAGTAGATGAATAATATCAAAAATTGCATTTTTGTGAATTGTATGATGGTTGAGTAAATAAGAGTTGTGAACACTAAGGGGAGCCCCCAGCAATTTTTTTTTTCTGAAAAAA
>NC_029785.2:130956188-130959917 GCF_000816755.2 Arachis ipaensis | reverse complement strand
CCGACTATTAGAACATGGAAGTTCGCGCGGACGCGCACCTGCCGCGTCCGCGCTGATTTGCTGCTGCAAATGATTGAGCCAAACCCCAGAGAGTTAAGCCATTTCTGGGCTAGCTTTAGGCCCCAGGCCCAACCCGATCTGCGCGAGCGCATGCATTGCGCCAGCGCGCCATTTCACAATTCGTCAATATACGCGAACGCGCATTTACCGCGCGCGCGTCCTTGCGTGTTGCCACCAATCTAGGCCACGAACCCAAGAGTCGGGCGTGCCTCAAGCCCATTCTAAGCCTCAGGCGCAATCTCATGTACGCGTGCGCGCACCGTACGCGCACGCGCCCCTGCCTAATATGCCACCCCACGTTAGCGCGCACTGCACGCTCACGCATGAATCTCCCTTTCCCCCAATGCGCGCGGACGCGTACATGCCGCGTGCGCGCAGGTCTGGTGCGCGATGATGACAAGTCATCCTAGCCCATTTTAGCTAATCTTTTTCTTTAGTTTTCATTAGAATTATGCACTTTCTTGAGCTACAAGCAAGCTAATTGAGAAGATTTTCATGTTTCCCTTGATTGAACCAACCATAGGTGAATTCATGCCATTTCATGAGGTTTTGAGCTATATTTGTTGCATATTGTGGAAGATTGAATTCCTCATGATTTTGAGCAAAGCTTTGATTAGTTTGGTTGATCAATGATAGGTGAAGAAGGCTTGGAGAAAGGTTGAAGCAAAGAGGAATGGCTAGGAGTGAAGAAAGGACAATGGAATAAGTGAAAATTGAACCGGGTTGCATGAAGTTAGCCCCAACGTTAGCCCCTTAACTTGGAGGCTAACGTTGGGCATGTAAATCACTCCCTGGAAGTGGCCAACGTTAGCTCCAACGTTAGCCCCCTAACTTGGAGGCTAACGTTGGCGGAAAGTGTATAAATAGGATAGAATTCAAGTTATTAAGAGAGCTTTTCCTGGAGAGTTTTCCTTTAGGAGCTTTCTTTTTAGAATTTTTAGAAGAGTTTTCGGGAAGCTTTTGTTACGGAGTGAACTTGAATTTCTTTGTTTCCTTTTACTTGCAATTTCATTTTACCTTTGTCTTGGATCTTGGATTGGAGAATTGAAGAAATTCTGTTTCAATCTCAATCTTGGATCTCTCTGTTTCCTTTACTGGCTTGAGAAACAAGCAACTTCCATTAACACTGCAGAAAATCAATCACTCTTCTGGGAGGACTACTCACCATTAGCTGAGATGAAAGAAGAAGAAGCCACCAAGAGGTTGTATTGTCACTTAACTCCATCAGTATTGAATTGCTCTAATTTGGAAGTATGAATATGCCCATTTTAACAGAAACTGTTAGTGTAGTATGCATCAATTATGTTTTTGTTTTTTTTAAGTAGGCTGTTTTTTTATGTTGGCTCGTGTGTTCATTTTCACTTGACAAGAAGCATATGTTGTCCCCTACATCTTTTAATTCAATAAAAGAACAGTTTGAATGTGAAGAATAATAGTCTCTGTTAGTTAGAAGTGGAATAAAAGTAAGTGGTGGTATGTGTGTGATTGTATAATAGCTCACTTTTAGTGAATAAAGAGCTAGGATATCTCCTTCTAAGTAGAGAGTGGCCTACTGTCTATGAATCTCAATTAAATAGAATTCCTTGGTTAGAAAGAAAAACAAAAAGAAAGAAAGAACAAAGAAAGCTAAAAGGTGGCAAAACAAAAGAAAAACAAAAAGAAACAAAGCTGGACACCAATAGCTTGAACTCTGATATATATGCCTGTGATGTTTTTGTACTAGGATCTGCTTGGATTAGTAAGCTCTTAGGAGTGCCTCAACACTTGATGACTTGGGTTAACTAATCCGGGATCATCAGTTGAAAATCCACTATCAAGAGCAACCTAACTACAAAGCATTTAGTAGCCCAAAGAGGTGCTGGGCATCAATGTTTTAAGAAGGAATGTGAGCCAAGTGTCTATGGTGAATAATGTGTCAAGTAGAAAGAAAAGAAAATGAACTTGCTACACATGACACTCAAATAAAGCTTGTGAATAAAATAGCCAAGGATGATAAAGGAATAATGAGAGGTCATAGCAGTATGTCACTTGAAGCTTGAAGGAGACTTTCTAGGCCTAGGAGTCAATAAGAAGTGAGCATTTGCATATCCACATAAAACCCCATGAACTATCAATAACACTCTGCTAGCATGAACTTCCTCTTCCATTTCATTCTTTCTTCTTAATAATTCATTTCTTGCTTGGGGACAAGCAAGCTTTAAGTTTGGTGAAATTCTGTTTCAATCTCAATCTTGGATCTCTCTGTTTCCTTTACTGTCAATTGAATTAGCATTTCTGTTTCTGTTGCTTGATCTTCATCTCTTTTCTTTGCAATTTACAATTTCCTTGCTATTGTTCTTGTTGGATCTAGGAAGGCATTGAGATCTAGACTAAATCACCCAACCAACACTTGATTCGCTTGACTAAATCAACCACTAAACTAAAATTGCTCAATCCTTCAATCCCTGTGGGATCGACCTCACTCCCGTGAGTTTTTATTACTTGATACGACCCGGTACACTTGCCGGTTAGTTTTGTGATGTTTTGTGAGAGATTCGTTTCTCATCAAAATATCTCATCACGCGACTCCCAGGCCAGTCTCCAGAGAGTTAGGCCTGAGTTGGGCCAACTCTAAGCCCCTAGCCCAACTCCATGCACGCGTGCGCGCACGGTACGCGCACGCGTCCTTTCCTATTTTGCTCACCCCCGCTTAAGCGCGTTGTACGCGCACGCGTAGGGCCCACGTTCTCTCAATGGACGCGAACGCGCACGCGCGGATTCGAATTTTCACTTACCCCAGAGACGCGAACCCTAGCGCATTCGCGCACCACACTCCTTCCCCCCTAACGTTCCATTTCTCTTCTCCCACCACTCCCAGCAACCTCCGGCGAGCGCCACTCACCGCGACCGCCGCCGCCATCATTGCCTCGCCCTTCTCCCTTCATCGCCCTCTCTCTCCCTCTCACTCCTCTCACCCATCTCACCATCACCGCCCCTCCTCCCCTCAGTTTCTCACCCCTCCGGCCAAACCACCGCGCCAGCCGTCTTCACCGCCACCGTTCACGGCGGTGCTAGTTTCTGTCTCTGCTGCCCCTGCCCTATCGTAGTCCCCCTTTCCATTCTCAGTTTTTCCCGGCTCTCAGGTTCCTGCTCCATTTCTGTTATTTCTTTTTCTATTTTTTCCTTTTTATTTGTTCATTTATGTTAGTTCCTGGAATTGCATGTTAGTTAGCTAAATTCAAATTTTGTATGTTAGGTTAGATAGATATAATTGCTGTTAGGTAGCTAGGGCTGGATAGAGGATTCTAGGCCTGCTAATTGCTCCGTATGTGCATATCTGCTGCTTGCTTCCTTGGGTACGGTATGTTGGTTTTGGGTTGATATCCCATGCAGTATGTGTTGCCAAATAATATCTGTTTGCTGCTGTGCGTGATTGATGTTATTTTTTGTGCTAATTGTGCTATTTTGCTATCCGGGAACGTCTAATTTTAAGCCGGAATGCTGCCCGATTTTCAAGGAAATTAGTTTCATTTTGATCTTTATTTCAGTTTTGGGCAAAATTTCCGTTTCCTTTTTGACTTCCCGGATTTGCACAATCATTGTGAACAGGAACCGCAACTTCTCGTTCAATTGAGCCTATATATCATCATATCGCTAATTCACTTTTCTAACTTACTAATTTCTTTAACC
>NC_029785.2:130939358-130954900 GCF_000816755.2 Arachis ipaensis | reverse complement strand
ACATCATGATTGCTCTTTGATAATTGTATCCTGAACATGCCTTCTTTGTTACATGCTAAATGTTTTATATATTCTATCATACCTTTCAGGATGTCGGATAAAGGAAAATCTATAGCCTCTGCTTCCAAAAAAAGGAAGCGCTCCAAGACCTCTACACCCCCACCATCTGCTAACTATGCGAGGAATCCGCTGAATGAGGAGGAGAAAGAAAATCAGTTACTCCCGTCCACTGATCCAACCAAATTTCCAAATCTCTACTGCGAGCTACGCCTTTCCCGTTATGCAAAGAAGAATCTGAATATTGAGAAGAAACTGAATCTTCCCAATGATGTGAGGCGTGCCATAAACGCCCGTATTTCTGAGCTGGGCTTGGATTTCGTCGATAGGGACTTGGGACGGATTAACATCTCGTGGGTCAAGGAATTTTACTGCAATTTCTTTCTACCGGGCTTGGATTCAGTATTCTTGAGGGGTAGAGAGATTATGATCACTGAGGATGCCTTGAGGGATGCACTGCTCTGCAGAGTTGGTACTCCTGAGACTTGTGCCTACCAGCAGGCAGAGGTAGCTCCCCTCTCCATGACTTTCAACTATGAGGCACTTCGGCGCGTGATTGCTACACCAGATGCTTCTTGGGTAATGGATTCGAGCAACACAAAGCCCAAGGGCATGCTATTTGCACATCTGACTAGGGAGGCTAGGACTTGGCAACAAATATTTGCCCACTATGTCTTCCCTACCACTCACTTTTTAGAGATTCCGATGGATATGCTAGTCTTGATTGGGTGTGTCATGGAGGGGAAGGAAGTATATTTTCCCCAACTGATTAGGCATAGCATGTGGAGATCTCATATTCGCGGCTTGTTACCGTTTCCGACACTGGTTACTAGCTTAGCTGAGCTAGCTGATGTCCCGTGGGAGGACAATGACGTGACGCCACCACCTCCAGATGACGACGACAAGGAAGTTACTATTCCCTGGGGTGTATGGGTGCACGAGAGGCCCCCGACCAGCCGCCGTTCTCGAGCTAGAGCGCACTAAGAAAATTTTTGAACTTTTCAATCACAACAATGCTTAGTCAAACATTGAGATTTTTCAAGAAGTTTAAATATAGGGCATTAACCCAATTGATTGAAAGAGAATTTTGAAACTTGCTTGAATTTCATACCTTGTGAAGCATGTATTGAATTGAGAACACAAGCTTGTGAGACTTGAGCCTATTGATGTGGTTACATTTTATAACCACTTATTTTCCATTCTTGTGTGAAATTGTTCTCTTTCCATGATTGTGATCCTTGATTTGTTTGATTCTATATATCCGTTTATTTCTTGTGTTTGTGCATTTATATGATTGAGGCCATTCTTTCATTAGCCACTTACCCAAATAGCCAACCTTTTACTCTCCATTGTTAGCCAATTTTGAGCCTATGCTTAACCAACTTATTCTTATTTTAGCACATTACAAGCCTAAGGCGGAAAACCAATGAAAAGTCCTTGTTTGGATCTTTGATTGACCTAGGCTAGTGAGAGTGTTTTATTATTCAAAGTTGGTGAGGCTTGGGAACATTGGATGGGATAAAAAGGGGCAGTACACTTTTATGTTTAGAAATTGGGCACATACTCATGTATTGATTAAATGTATAGACCTTATGCATTGATGTTCTTGTGTATAGTTTGAAAGAAAAAGAAAAAAATGAAAAGAAAAAGAAATAAAAGTGAAAAAAGAAAAAAAAAGGGGAAAAGAAAAGAGAAAAATGTATATAGAAAAAGAAAGAAAAAAAAAAAGAAGAGCAATAAAGGGGACAAAATGCCCCAAAGTGAAGTCAATAAAAAGGGGATCAATGCATAAGTATTATGAATCAAATAAGAATGCATGAGTATGTAAGAAAAAGTGAAGAATGGGTAGTTAGAATAGCTTGCATTTGTATAGGTCATTAAATAGGTTAGGTGGGAAAGTCTATGCTAATCAAAGATTCAAATCCTAGTCCACTTGACCATAAATGATCCTACCTTGACCCTAACCCCATTACAACCTAAATGAAAGACCTCATGATGAATGTATGCATGCATTGAATAAGTGTTGATTGTTAGAAGAAAATCAAATTTTGGAAAACATGATTAGAAGAGAATCGAGAGAATTAACCCTTAAACACTTGAGTGAATAGAGCGGATACACATCCGGTGAGGGTTCAAAAGTTCAATCACATGTGTTCACCCATATTATCTATATTCTTGCAAGTTTGAACTCTTTTTGACAATTCAATACAATTGTGGTTTGGACTTAGTCCTTATTGCCTAGCTCTTGTGCTTACACATGCTCTCTTGGGAATTGATTTGTTTGAACTAAGCATTTCCAATTGCTTTAGATAATTGCATTTAGATAGGACTCAGATAGTTTAGTTGCATTCAATAAATGTCATAACCCTTAGTTCCTTCTTATTTTAGCATGAGGACATGCTAAGGCTTAAGTGTGGGGAGGTTGACAAACCCCAATTTGACGGTTTGTTTTGCATTGAATTTAGAGTATTTTGATAACCTTTGTCACATTTAGCCTAGGAATTAGCATGATTTTGTTATCTCTCCCATATTTGTACTTAAGTGTAGAAACATGCTTTTTAAGCCTTATTTTGATGAATTCTAGTTCTTCTTTGCTTCCATAAGATGCCTTGATGTGTTTGCTAGTAATTCCAGGATTGAAATAGGCTAGGCATGGATCAAAGGAAGCAAGGAAGGAAGCATACAAGTGGAGAGAAGCATAAAAAGTCAAAGAAGCAAAGTCAGCCATGCACGCGCACGCGCACAAGGCACTCGCACGCACATCGCAGAATTAGCCAGGGACGCGCACGCGTACCGTGCGCGCACGCGTCGATGAGGGCACATGACCTCACTAATGCAACACGTGCCTGGCGATTTGAGAGGGTTTCTGAACCCATTTTTGGCGCCAAATTGCTAAGGGAAAGGAATAAAAGGATGAAGGATTAAGGGGAATGCATGATAATCATAATCATCACTTTTGACTAATAATCACTCCCAACCACTAATCACTTTTAGTTTAGATTTTTAGAGAGAGAAGCTCTCACTTCTCTCTAGAATTAGGATTAGGATTAGGTTTAGTTCTTAGATCTAGATTAAGATTCATGTTCTTCTACTTCTACATCTCAATTCCTTGTAGTTACATTGATTCTTCTTCCATTTTTTTATTGTAATTTCCTTTATGTTGTTCTTATACTTTGTTGTAGATCTAGTATTGTTCCTTCTACATTCTTCCAATTCAATAAGAGGTAATTCATAATAAATGTGTCTTCTTTGCTTTTCTATTGTTGATCTCTTGTTTTTGTAGTTGTAGATTCCTTTTAATTCTTGCAATTAATAATGTTTACTTCTATCGCACTCTATGTGTTTGTTGAAATGCCTCTTTTAGTTTTAGTGTAGATTTTGTTCCTCTTGGCCTAGGTAGAGTAATTAGTGACACTTGAGTTATCTAATTCCTTTGTTGATTGATAATTGGAGAGATTGCTAATTGGTTTGGAGTGCACTAAAGCTAGTCTTTCCTTGGAAGTTGGCTAGGACTTGTGGCTCAAGTCAATTCATCCACTTGACTTTCCTTTAATTAGTAAGGGTTAACTAAGTGGTAGCAATGAACAATTCTCATCACAATTGAGAAGGATAACTAGGATAGGACTTCTAGTTCTCACATCTTGCCAAGAACCTTTTATAGTTGTTAGTTTATTTTCATTGCCATTTACTTTTCATGCTTCTTATCTAAAACCCCAAAATAACTCATAACCAATAACAAGACACTTCATTACAATTCCTAGAGAGAACGACCCGAGGTTTGAATACTTCGGTTTATAAATTTTAGGGGTTTGTACTAGTGACAAACAACTTTTTGTATGAAAGGATTAGTGATTGGTTTAGAAACTATACTTGCAACGAGAATTCATTTGTGAAATTCTATACCATCAAAAATCCATTCGTCAATAATCAATTTGATTACAACATGTAAAGTGCTAACCCAACTTATAAGGGGATTCCCACAGAATCATGAAACACAACATAGATGAACAAAGAAACTCTTAGACATCTATGGCTTTTTCTTTTAATTTTGCACTCTCTGCCTTTTTCCGCTCTATGGCTTTTTTATACAAACCTCGCTGTTTGCCTTTTTCCATGAGACTCAAGACATGACAAAATTAAACAGAAAAATTACAAAACTGAATACATTGAAGGAGAAGAGAAAACTGTTAGCTCAGGTAGCTCTGAGAACTCTGTGCCTTGCACTCTCAAATTTTCTCCTTACTCCAAACAGTGGCTGTCCACCCTTATTATAGAAGAGGGGAGCCTTCACTTATTGAAGCCAAAACCATAGTTCCCATGTAATAAATGATAGTTGAGTGTAATTTGAAATCCAACACATGTTTGAATTTTGGATCTGTTGAAAACAATTTGGGTTCCCTCTTTATTGTTTTCGGGTAATGCATGAGGAATTAGCATTGCATATAATTGGGCTTAGTTGCATCAAATATTAAATCTGGCCCAATTAATAATATTTGCTTTCTTGATGAAAATTGTTTCGGATCAAGCATAAGAGGCTCTCATCAAAAATTAACCATGGGCTTGGTTGTAAGCAACATTAAGCTTGGCCCAACAATATAAAATTTCAGCCACTTAGTATATAATTATGCAACAAGGCTGGTTTTTGGGCTTAAGCCAGAAACTCATTTTTCGGCCCAATAACAAATCTGCACACACAAAATTATTAATTAACATATGTTAGATGAAAATCAAATTAATAATTTTGTAATTAATTATTTTAATAATGTTTGTTCATCAATAAATCAAATTAGAGTTTTCCAAACTCATCAATCTCCCCCTTGATGACAAACATTATTAAAATTGAAATGGAAAGAAATTTAGAGATAGAGTAAAGAGTACTCCCTTTGAATTTGAATTTCTCCTCCTTTCTAAATGTCACATAGCTCCCCCTTGATGTATGCTTATTTTACCAAGGGAAGCACTAACCTGTAACATTTAAATCAAGCTTCAAGTAACAATGTTATTTAGCATATTTTATGATGCTAAATGCTTGATTTATGAGCAGTTTTAATTGATAATCAAAACTCATTTGATATCATAAACTGATTTACTGCTCAACCATTTTTATACAAACAAAAATTTATCCAAATATTTTCCAAACATTTCTTGTTAGTATATCAGAGCAAAACAAAATGATGTGAAAAATATTTGAAGTACACATGATCAAAACAAGGCAGTTTTAATATATTGCACAATTTAAAGGAACTACCAAAAATAAGTTTTCAATCCAACAAATTTATCAATGATGAATCAAAAGCCAAGCATCAAAATCAAACATCATCATAAACCAAATGTAGTTCAAGCAATATAGTGAATGCAATAACAGCATGCATTCTTTGAACAAGGGTGATCATGAATTTTCAATTTTTAAAATTTCATCCCCTGTTCCCCTGTTTTTCAGCCCCTGTTTCATTCCAATTTCAATTTTGGAACTTAAATTTCCTCCCCCTTTTGTCATCATGGGGGCACCTGCACAAAACAGAATCAAACATAGCAAAATATTCAAAGCAAAATAGCAAGAGTATATCACAATATCCTAGAGAGTATCCTAGAGCAGTGAGTATCAAGTCATGCTCATACAAAAAACAGATTGAGCCTAGTGGAGCCAATATCAAACAGAGTAAAGAAACAATCACTAATCATCAGAAAAATTAAGTTGTTCTTCAGCATCTCCGACACTATCATCTCCCAAATCTTCTTTAAAATGTTCCATCATCAGATTGACCCTGTCTTTGCAATTTTTCCAAGCTTTCTCATTGTCAAAGGCTTGCTTACGAGTTTCTTTGGCTGACCGATACATCAAATCTGCCATGTTCGAAAATTCTCCCAAAATCTGTTTGATGGACTTGATTGTTTTGGAGGATTCTGGTCTGCCTTCATGGTCACTATCCGATGCAGCAGTTGGTCGCCCTTTGGTTTCCTTAGTTGCTCCTGCTCCTCTAATTGAAGACACCTTATTTTCTACAGCCTCATTCAACAAATCAACTTTAAAGTACTCAAATATTCTAGTTAGAAACATACCATAAGGCAGGTTAGCCTTTCTGGTGCTTCTAACAGAATCCCACATGTGTCTAATCATAATATAACCAAAGGATATAGGAGTAGAGGTAACCAAAGCAAATAAGATGAGACAGTCAGAAAATGTCACAAATGTGCTTGAGAACAGTCTTGTATGGAACGCCAACTTGTGTGTCCCATTTTTCCACCATGTATGCTCGCGGTCCTTCATCCTTGAAGCCCAGGGCCACTCCAATAGTCTCAGCATCAAGGGCTATTTGAACCCTTTTGACATAGGAATGGAGGGTGCCGTCAATGAGCCGCATATTGGCATAAAACTCTCGAACAAGACCAGGGTAGACTAAAAGAGGTGCACGAGTTAAATCTGCTTGGATCAAAGTGGGAGTGAGTCTTGCCATATTTGTCTCTAAATTCCATGGATTCCAAGTTTGGAGGTTCAGTAGTGTCATTGAGTGCAAACCCCTGATTCTTCTGGGAGCCTTTTCCAGGAGTAGTCCGCTTCGGTGATGAGGGTGGAGGTGAAGGAATGGGAGAAGTATAAGATTCTTGCTCTTCTTCCTCTTGGGGGTCCTTGTTCTTCCTGTTTCGTCCTCTTCTGGAACTCTTTTGGGCCACTACCTTTCTTCTCATGGCTTCGGTTTGTTTGGTTGGAGGTGAGGGAGAGGATGAGGAAGTAGAATGTATGTGGATATGAGTGTGCGTTTGGGGTGTTGATGGTTTTTGAGAAAGAAGAATTCTTTCACTCTTTCTTGGCGCGGTTTTCTTTTTCATGGTAATGGGGAATGGAATATGAAAGGGTGGTGGTGATAACCGAATTGAGAGAGGGAGAGAGACAAGGTGGGTGAACGCATTTAATGGGGTTTGGAAAGAGAATATGGAGAGTAATGACCATTAGTGGACGGTTAATGACCATAATGGGTGGTTATTGTCCAAAAAATGATTTCCCTTTTAACTTTTGAAATCCAAAACTGAAAAGTTGTTGCCTTAAATCAAGGGATTAGATGGATATAGGGATTTGATTTGACAATAACCACTTCCAAGGAGATTTGATGACACAAGAGGAAGATTCCTTTTTGTAGAAAGATAACTACCATAACTGTTAAGGTGGGGTCAAGGAATTTTGGTGGGGCCCATAAAATTTTGAATTCTGCGTTGCCTCCCCCTTGACCACAGCTCTTCCATCATGCCATGATTTTTATCTCGTCCAAACCTATGAGCAAAAACTGAACAGAGTCACAAATTCACAGATTTTCAATAAAACTTAAATATAACATTCCCAAACTTTTTCTCAAGGTATAGAATCTGTCTTCACAGAGAGGTTTTGTAAAAATATCAGCAATTTGGTCTTCCCATTTTGAAACCTTTATGGGCGGCATAGGCAAGAAGCAAACGAATTGCTTCCATTCTAGCTACCGGAGCAAAAGACTCATCAAAATCTATACCCTCTTCTTGATCGTAACCTTGGGCCACTAATCTAGCCTTGTTACGAACAACTTGTCCATCCTCACCAAGTTTATTTTTAAAGACCCACTTAGTACCCGTTACCTTCTTAGCATCCGAATAAGGTACTAATGTCCAAACCTTATTCTTGTCAAATTGAGCTAGTTCCTCTTGCATGGCCTTGACCCATGATGGATCTTCAAGAGCTTGTTTGACATTGTTAGGCTCCATTTGGGACAAGAGAGCAAAATTGCTAGGTTTGGTTTGCCTTTTGGTGGAGGATCTTGTTGTTACGCCATGAGAAGGATCACCGATGATGAAATCATGAGGATAACCTCTCATAGATTTCCATTCTCTAGGCTTTCGGACAGGTGTAGAACTTTGATGAACTTCTGGTGGTCTCACTGTTTCAGTTGCTCGTGCTTGTTCAGGAGACAAAATGGAAGTGTCTCCTACAATCTGACGAGACAGAACCGGGCTGACAGATTCTTCATTCTGGACAGATTTGGGATTTTCTTTGCTTGTTCCATCCTCTTCACAATCTGAATCAATATCCTTCACAATGTTGGGAATTAAGTTAGAATCACAAAAAGTAACATGTATGGATTCCTCTATTGTCCTATGCTCCTTGAGATAAACTCTATAGGCCTTGCTTGTGGTGGAATATCCAACAAACATTCCTTCATATGATTTTGGATCAAATTTTCCAAGATTTTCCTTATTGTTAAGCACAAAACATTTGCATCCAAAGACATGAAAGTACTTAAGATTTGGAGGGGTTTCAAGCCATGTACAAGGAGAACATCATTTATACAAGAAGAAAAGTTTTTACCAACTTTCCCAACAGCCACAATTTTTCCTTTTGCATCATCACCGAAAGTGACAAGTCCTCCATCATAGTCATCAAGCTTTATGAAGAAGGTTGTCTTTCTGGTCATATGCCTAGAGCATCCGCTGTCCATATACCACACATTTTCCTTCCTTTTGGATGCTAGGCACACCTGATCTATGTGGTCTGCCATGAGACATGTTTGTGACTTGGTCTCGGTTTCTTCATCATCATCATCAGAGTCATTCTCCAAGTCTTCCCATGTGGCCATCAGTCCTTTCTTCTTTCCTCTTTTCGGCTTTTCCTCCTTTTTCAGCTTGGGACAATCAGATTTGAAATGCCCCATTTTCTTGCAATTATAGCAAGTTACCTTGCTAAGGTCTTTCTTTATTCTCCTTGTGCTGCTGCCTTTGCTTCTGAGCTTAGCCATTTTCCAGAATTTTTTTGCAAATAAAACAAACTCATTTTCAGAAGAGTTATCACTGGATTCATCATCCAGAGGGTTAGTCACAGAAGAAAATGCAATTCCTTTCTTTTTTGTATCTTTTTTCAAATAGGTATTTTCAAAAGCAAGAAGATTTCCTCTCAAATCATCAAGTGTCATGGAGTCTAGGCTACTGCTTTCAGAAATAATTAAAGCTTTAGTTTCCCACTCTTTTGTGAGACATCTCAACACTCTTCTCACTAGCACAGAATCAGAATGTGTAATTCCCAGAGCATCTAAGCCAACAATGATAGCATTGAACCGTTCGAACAGTTCATCAATGGACTCTCCTTTCTTCATTGCAAACATTTCATATTCTCTATTTAGCATATCTGTCCGAGTCTTCTTGACAATGGTGGTTCCTTCATGGGTGATTTGCAATTTGTCCCAGATTTCCTTTGCCGTTGTGCATCTTGATACCCGTCGGTACTCCTCGAAGCTGATAGCACAATTGAGCAGATTTATTGCCTTGGCATTTAACTCCACCTTCTTCCTATCTTCCTCGGACCATCTTGCTTCTGGTTTGAGAGAAACAACTCCTTCTACACTTGTGATAGTTGGAAATTGAGGCCCTTCGAGAATAATCTTCCAAAGTCTGTAATCCACTGCTTGTATGAATATCTTCATCCTCTCCTTCCAATAGGTATAATTTTTCCCATTGAAAAGAGGGGGTCTGTTGCTTGATTGACCTTCAGTTAGATTATAAGACACCACATTTGCGCCACTGTTTTCTGCCATGAGGATCTTTACTCCAAGCTGCAAAGCTTGATCTCTTTGAGACCAAGCTCTGATACCAATTGATGGTTTCAGTGGCTAAGAGAAGGGGGGGTTGAATCTTAGCCCCCTTTTCTTATGTTGCTGACACTTGCTGAATGCAGAGGAGGCTTTTCTGTTTTAGCTCGTCTCTAGACACGAGACTTTTTGTTTTTGCTCGTCACTTGCCACGAGACTTTTTGTTTTGTCTCGTCACTTGGCACGAGACAATTTTAGTTTTTTGCTCCTATGCAGTAGAGATCAGAAATGGAGTTGGAGAGAAGAAAGATTACACCAAGATATATCCTGGTTCAGCTGCTAAGTGCAGTGCAGCCTACATCCAGTCTTCATCACAAACATGATGGAATTTCACTATAATCAATTTGATTACAACTTGTAAAGTGCTAACCCAACTTACAAGGGAATTCCCACAGAATCATGAAACACAACATAGATGAACAAAGGAACTCTTAGACATCTATGGCTTTTTCTTTTAATTTTGCACTCTCTGCCTTTTTCCGCTCTATGGCTTTTTCATACAAACCTCACTGTTTGCCTTTTTCCATGAGACTCAAGACATGACAAAATTAAACAGAAAAATTAAAAACTGAATACATTGAAGGAGAAGAGAAAACTGTTAGCTCAGGTAGCTCTGAGAACTCTGTGCCTTACACTCTCAAATTTTCTCCTTACTCCAAACAGTGGCTGTCCACCCTTATTATAGAAGAGGGGAGCCTCCACTTATTGAAGCCAAAACCGTAATGGAACAAAAGATAAAAATGAATCAATTTCCCTTTCTTTTTACTGACAAACGTGTAGCCTTGGTGCTTGTAATCACATCACTTTGTCAATTTCTCTCTCATAGTTCCCATGTAATAAATGATAGTTGAGTGTAATTTGAAATCCAACACATGTTTGAATTTTAGATCTGTTGAAAACAATTTGGGTTCCCTCTTTATTGTTTTCGGGTAATGCATGAGGAATTAGCATTGCATATAATTGGGCTTAGTTGCATCAAATATTAAATCTGGCCCAATTAATAACATTTGCTTTCTTGATGAAAATTGTTTCGGATCAAGTATAAGAGGCTCTCATCAAAAATTAACCATGGGCTTGGTTGTAAGCAACATTAAGCTTGGCCCAACAATATAAAATTTCAGCCACTTAGTATATAATTATGCAACAAGGCTGGTTTTTGGGCTTAAGCCAGAAACTCATTTTTCGGCCCAATAACAAATCTGCACACACAAAATTATTAATTAACATATGTTAGATGAAAATCAAATTAATAATTTTGTAATTAATTATTTTAATCATGTTTGTTCATCAATAAATCAAATTAGAGTTTTCCAAACTCATCAGGTGAGTTGCGTGATGGTGACAGAGGGGAGGATCTTTTATCACCTTTTGCATTTTGATTATTTTGTTGTAGTTCACTCTATCTTTTGTATTTTTATTACTTTGTTGCCTTAGAGGCTAAACTTGAAAGACAGGTTGTTTATGGTTGTACCTTTATAAAACTTTGTTATGTCTATATATAACTAGTCGGTCTAAAATCCGCGGGTTACGGCTAGTACTCTATGACTATTATGCTTATATATCTACATATACTTTGTTATCTTGTACCGGTATCGTATCCTTTACGCTTTTAGTTATCGAGTGAACGTTTCATGCTTTTGTATCTCGGTTTTTGAGTTGTAATCCTTCATCGGGCTTCTCGTACTATTATTCTTTTCTATATATGTATATTATCGTATAAGCCTTAGAACTGTCATGACATTTAATTATCCTTTGCTTTACGACATAAGGTAAGGCTTAGGGTAATTAGGGTATTACAAGTTTTTACACAGAAATTTTGCTATAAATACACAATAATATTTTTCTTAATGCTGTATTTTTTCCTTGTTATTTCTTTTTTTTATTTTTTTCTTTCTTTTAGTTGATGAATGTAGGTTTATCATCTTGCTAATAATTTTGTAGTATTATATGTTTTTTCTTCTTCTTTGTTTGATTTTTTTTTATTCTTGTTAAGAGAATAAAATAAGAAAAAACTTGAGAAGGTAAAATAAGAAGAAAAAGATGAATAAGAAAAAAAAAGATAATGACGATGATAAAAAAAGAAGAAGAAGAAGAAGTAATAAAAGATGAGGAGAAAGAAGAGGAAGAGTTTTGAATTATGCAGAACTTATCAGAATGTAAATACACTGAAATTTCTATAATAACACATAAATTTTCTTAGTTTTTACACTAAAATTTTGTTACAAAAGTACAAAAATATCTTCTTTAATGTTGTATTTTTTTCTTATTTCTTTCTTTTTTTTGTTATATATATAAGAAGAAGACGACGACGATGATGATATAATGATGATGGAGGAGGAGCAGTCGAGTAGGAGGAGGAGAAAAAGGAAAGAGGAGATCGAAAAATTCAAATAAGAAAAGAAAGAGGAGAAGGAGATAGAGGTGGTGGTAGTGACGATGACGATAAAGAAAGGAGGAGAAGAAATTTCAATAAAAAAAGAAAGAAGAAGAGGAGGAGATGGTAGTGGTGGTGACGATAATAACGAAAGAAAAAATAACGAAAAAGAAATAAAAGAAGAAAATGCGTGTCGGGGGTGAAGAAGAAGAAGGGATGAAAAAGAATGTGTGCGCAGAAATTTGAAACATTAAGATGAGAAAGAACGTGTGCGTAAATTTAAAACATAAAAAATGTGAGCACGTGTATGTAAATGATTTGATTGAATTTTGTTAAGTAAATCACTTGGTTGTAGAAATTTGTTTTAAGAGTAAAGTATCGTTTTTGCCCCAACGTTTGGGGTAAGTTTTAAAGTTACCCCTAACGTTTAAATCGTCTTATTTAAGTTCCTAACATTTCAAAATTGACTCAATGTTGTCCTGCTGTTAGGAATCTGTAACAGAATTGACGACAGAACAAAATTGAGACAATTTTGAAATATTAGGGACTTAAATAGGATGAAAACGTTGGGGACAAAAACGATACATAGAAATAAATTTTAATTTTATCCTTCAATAATATCAACTTTTTACGGTACATATATTCAATTATTTTTTTTAATCACATCTAGGTAAATTACACTTAATCATACTATTTTTATTCTAAATAAATTTATTTTTTATAATTTTATTCTTAAAAATTTTTACTCATCATAAAATATTTGTAGAACGACTAGTACATAAACTTGTGGGAAAAAAATGATACATATACAATAAAGTAATGTGATTTAGGGAAAAAATGATACATATACAATAAAATAATATGATTCTAGTCATTCGACAAACATTTCATAATAAGTAAAAATCTTTAAAAGTAAAATTATAAAAAAAAATTATTTAGAATCAAAGTAACGTAATTAAGTGTAATTTACTTAGATGTAATTAAAAAATAGTTGAATAACTATGTACCGTAAAAGATTGATATTAGTGAAGGATAAAATTAAAATTTATTTCTATGTATCGTTTTTATCTCAAACATTTTCATCCTATTTAAATTTCTAACGTTTTAAAATCGTCTCAATTTTGTTTCGCCGTCAATTTCATTAAGAGATCTCTAACGGCAAAATAACATTGAGTCAATTTTAAAACGTTAAAAACTTAAATAGGACGATTTAAACGTTAGGAAGAATTTTGGGACTTATCCCAAACATTGAAAACAAAAACAATACTATACTCTTATTTTAATTAGTAAATACCTAGTCTTAGCTACAGTTACTTTTTTAAAATTAAACAAACATAAATGACTTAAAAAGACCAAAATGTAATCAATAGTTATAAATTATTCATCTAAAAATTTATAAATCAAGTTTAATAAACAAATAACCTTTTTTGAATTATATATTGTTCAGATTAAAAGGTAGACAAAAGTGCACAAAAGTATAACTACATAATAAGTATTTATAAGTAAAAAGACTAGAGCAAATAATAACTGTTTTCAAGCTCTTCAATGCATAGGTTAAAGTTAAAACTAAAATATATAAATATTTTTACAGAGAAAAATAAAGAAAGTGAAAGTGTGGAAATCAGTGAATGAATATTGGCATGGCGTGCTTCAAGAAGCCATGGTTCGCATCATCTGAATTTTCAAGAAACCTTCAACAACGTCCAAGAACTCATCACATTCTTACGGTTCCTTTCTTCCTTCTCTCCCTCTTCCTCCTCTCTGCATCTTACACCAGCAACTCTCCCACTCCCTACCCTGCCGCCACCCCATTATTCCCTCCATCTTCTCCTTTCTCCAACTCCCACATGCTTTCCAAACCACGCAGCAGAAGCACCTTGTCTTCCGTCACCGCCGCAGAGAGAACTCACGCCAACTCCACCACCAACAGTGATTCACAAGCTATCAGAGACCTCGCTTCCTGCGACATCTTTGATGGCACTTGGGTTCGTGATGAACATGCTGAACCACTCTACCAACATGCTTCATGTCCTTATCTTGATGACGCTTTCAACTGCTTCAAGAATGGACGTTCAGATTTTGATTATCTTAAGTATCGATGGAAGCCACACGGTTGCCACATTCCAAGGTTAATTAACTACTCTGTTTCTATTAGTAACTTGTAGCTTAAGAAATCAAAAGAATATATAGTTTAGCTTCTTAACCTTGTTCTTATTATATAGGTTTGATGGGTTGAAAATGTTGCGGATGCTAAGAGGTAAGAGGGTGGTGTTTGTAGGAGACTCCTTGAACAGGAACATGTGGCAATCCCTCGCGTGTTCTCTGAGAGCTTCTCTCAAAGATAAGACCAGAATCTATGAAGTTTCGGGACGCCGTGAATTCAGGACTCAAGGTTTTTTCTCTCTCAATTTCAGAGTAAGTTATACATAACAATCTCAGTAGGATATAGAATTGTATTGTACTATTGTATGCTTTGATGTTTAATTAATGTATGTTATTGTGATATGATGATAATAATAATAGGACTATGCATGTTCGATAGAGTTTGTGAAATCCCCATTTCTAGTTCAAGAATGGAAAGTGTTACGAAATACGGGTCAAAGAGAGACTCTGAGGCTTGACATGATCCAAGCTTCTAAGTCTCAATACAATAATGCTGATATCATCATTTTCAACACAGGCCACTGGTGGAATCACTACAAAACCAGAAACGGGTAATTAATTAAGTTAGGAGAATAATTTATATATAATTCTACTCATATATATATAATTCATTAACATTCATAATTATTCGCTCTTGTTTCAGCATAAATTACTTTCAAGAAGGGAATCATGTGTATGACAGACTACAAGTTTCGGAAGCATTAAGGAAAGCACTGAAGACATGGGCGGCTTGGGTGGATTCGAGAGTGGACAGGAGGCGCACAAGGGTGTTCTTCACAGGATTCTCAGCTTCTCACTACAAAGGAGGGCAATGGAACTCTGGAGGAAAATGTGATGGAGAGAAGGAACCAATAACAAACGAGAGGTACCTTGGAGAATATCCATGGACAATGAGGATACTTGAAAGTGTGATATCAGAGATGAAGACACCAGTGTTTTACCTCAACATTACAAAGATGACTGATTACAGAAAAGATGGCCATCCCTCTGTCAATAATAACAATAAAGGGAGGCTAAGAACAACGGTTCAGGATTGCAGCCATTGGTGCCTCCCTGGAATTCCAGACTCCTGGAATGAACTTCTTTATGCCACTCTTCTCATAGCACATAACAACACTCATTTTTAGTTTTATCTTGGGGTTGCATGTTTTTTTTTGTAAATTTACAATTTTTGGTGATAAATTAGTGTCTTAGACTTGAACATATTCATATATATTACCATGTCATGTGGTGAGTTTCTATCGCACACATTGTTTTTGCAGTCTTAGGAAGATAATTTAACTTAATATACATAAACTTATGCATGTAGCATTTAAAATTTTATACTTATTTATTTTTAATATTAA
>NC_029785.2:130928416-130939280 GCF_000816755.2 Arachis ipaensis | reverse complement strand
TACATTTTAAAATTATAAATGATTAATTACTAAGTTTCTATTTTCAGAAAAACCATTGGCTTAATTATTTATTTTCTCAAATTAATTTAATTGATTTATTTTATTGAATAATCCAACCTTAGCTCACAATGTTGACATGAATTGAACATAAAAAAAAAAAGCGTAGCTGCACCTTTTGTTCGAAACGACGAGTTTTAACGACTTGGTTCACACGCACGCACTTTCAATCTTCTTCTTCTTCTTCTTCTTCTTCTTCTTTTCTGCAACTTGCAACACGACAAAAACCGTGCCAACTTCTCAATTCACTCACGGAAAGAGAAAGAAAGAGGCTGATCAATTCAGTTGGAAGAAGGAACTGTTTGTCACTGACAATTTGGTTCCATTGAAGATGAGGATCGACTTGGATTCTATCGCTCGCAGAGTCGAAGTTGACAATCGCATTCCCCTTCGTTATTACTATCGTATCGCCGATAACCTCCTCAAGCAGGTACTCTATTCCCTAATCCAGATTCTGATCCATTCTGTTAGGGCTTTTCCACCATATCTATTCTGGAATCTTCTCCAACCACAGAAATAGGATCTTTCTCTTTCTAGCAACTCATTTAGGAGCGCTTCTATACAAATAGCTAATTCACACTTGCTTCCCCCACCCTCTGATCCACCTTCTGCTTATGCCTTTGCCAAGTACATGATATTTAGGATCATTAAGAAATGTTCGAATAATAGGTTTCTGAATATAGGAACTATCAATTATGCATTCTGTTTTTGTCATCAGGCAAGTATCTACCGGCAGGAGAACAATATAGTTGACTTGTATATCATACTTCTCAGATTTTCAAGGTAACATGTTATGTGGATTTCCTTTGTTGCCAACTGATAAGCTTGCAGTTTTCTTGGGCATGACCTTCTCCTTTTTCTGCTTAGTAAACTTTATTTTTGCCCTTTGTAGTTTGGTTTCTGAGACTATACCATACCATCGAGATTATCAAGCTTCACTTCATAATGAAAGAGCAGCATATAAGAAGGTTCGGAAATTTCTTTGCTACTTTTGTAATGGGTAGATACTAGATAGGTGTTTGTTTTAATTTAGTAATTTATGTATTTGGTATTTAGTATTTAGTAATGTTGTGTCTTGCATGTCATTTTTCAATAACAGAGATTACTAGCTGTAATAGATGAGCTTGAAGCATTGCGGCCTGAATTTAAACTCCTTGTGAACAAATTGAATAATTCACATCTTGAAGCTCCATTGCCTGGAGAAAACAGCTTTAATATGGCTTTGCCGAGTTCAGCAAATTCGTCCTTGGAATGGCCTCCTGTCAATAAAAGCTCTAACTCCCCCATGGATTTTCGACAGGTGGGTAGTAGATGATAGAGTAATTTTTATGATTCTTCTGTGCGGGTTGAAATTTTTTTGCTCTGATGTGCTTGCACATAGTTATGATCTTTTACTGTTATTAATTTCACCCTGCAGTCTGCTGGATTGGGTTCACACTCTTCATGGAAATATAACAATAATGTCTCATTTTCAAATTCCATCCCCATTGACAAGCAGTTTCAGAAACTGTAAGAGTTCTCTATCTAATTATATTCTATTCTTTTGGTCCTTCTATAGTTACAATTACATGATGACTGTTTTTATGAGCTACATGTTGTTATGGGTCGCTTTGGTGTTCTGGCCATTCTGGAGACCATTACTTTGCTGGTCAGGTTATAAAATTGGATGACCCATGCTCATTGATTTTTGCTCCTTTTGTGTCTGCAATTGAAATTTCTTTTGTGCACTTGGATATGTTAGTGATTACATGTGGCAGATCTAGCAGATGGAAGTACTTCCTGTCTATGTTTACCCTGATTACCTCAAAAGGAAAATTAACAGTAATTTATAGGAAAGCAAATAAGAGTGTATTATTATTATTATTATTATAGCAGAGTTTCTTCTTATAGCTCACTCTTCAAATTGTAATCTTTCTGTCCAATGTCCTGGGTGGTTACATGCTGTTGCAGTCCCTTATCCTGTATTCAGCAGACCTTTAGTGCAAAGCACCTTTTGCTTTTTAAGCATCATGTATGTTTCATATTATCCTTGGGAATTGGGACTTGAGGAAGCTCTGTCCCATACATTCCAGATATTTTCATTTTCTGTTTTAAATGCTTCTGTGTTGAAAGAGGAAATACAATAAATGTTTTTTGAGTTCTGCAGATCCCTTAGTGTACCTCCTCCAAAGAAGGAGACTTTGTCTAGACACTCATTCTTAGGGCCAAGTGGTCTTCGGGGCCAATGGCTTGGACCTAGTGCAGAAATTAAGGTAAAAACTCCAGTTTGACTTTGCAATGTTCTAGCAACATCAAGTATCTAAAATCTATAATTTTGATATATTGATATATGTCTTTATGCAGGTTCAATATCCAAGCAGTACTGATCTGACACACGTCAAAGATTCAAGGTTTGGCTCGTTCATTATTATAGTTTGGTTTTTTTAAAAAAGAAATTAACATTTGATTTTTCACTTTAAAGGAATCTGATTATAAGCAAATGCTGAACACTGAAGGTCAATATTGTCATAGTTGTTTGTTCAGTTTTGTTTCCCTGGGATATAACAGCCTTACACTTTTCTTGCCGCTCATGCTGACAGCTTGAATCAGGCTGGGCAATATGATATTGTGGCAATTAAAGAATTGGATCAAGGACCAGCTGCATCCACAATGAACTCGGTTCTCTCATTGGATGATGGAAGATGGTCGCATCCCGCTGTTGAGTCCTGTTCTCCTGTTGTAACTGAATCAAGGGAGGACTCCTTCCAGTTGCTCAAACAACCTTTGCCACCTCCTGTTCTTGCTCAGGTGTATCCTGAGTCTTCCCCCATTCCTCCTTCAAAAGTTGCAGATCCAAGGCCTGGACCAGCTAAATCTTCTCAGGATTCTGGACCTGGTCCGAGTACATACCAACACCTACATATTGTAAGCCTGATTTATTTTACGTTTTAAATGGAATTGTTCAAAGCACATCATGGACTCTCTTGATCATTCATTGTGACTTGTTCTTACGTGTGGTTTGTTTGGTTCTTAAACCTGGTAATAAATTATTATAAGTTCACTTTACTTTGTGTTGCAGCCTGTGAAAATGATGGAAGATTTTTTGAGACTGGCTTCCAAAAACACACAGAAAAACTTAGAGACATGTGGTGTTCTTGCAGGGTCCCTGGTAAAAGAAGTCATAATTTTGTTTACTTCTGGGTTCTAGAAATATTTTGGTTGCTAATTTTAATATATTTTTGTGCTTGTAATTTCATGTTTACAGAAAAACAGGGTTTTCCATATCACTACACTTATTATCCCAAAGCAGGAGTCAACTTCAGACTCGGTAAGATAATGGTCATGTTTACTCTTGCGGTTCAGTTTTTTGTTTCAAATGATTATATAGACTGTTTCTTCATTTTTTCTATTTCCAAGTTTATCCTGTCAGACAAAGTGAGACTTCTACTGATCTGAGGTTGTGATGCATGGAGTTTATGAGTGTTGCATAATTTGTTCTTATTGTTATCTGAGATTATTTATCTACATTTGTTGTGAAAGTGCTACTAAACCTCTGTTGGAACTGTAAACCATATGATTGGATTTTCTCAATTACTTTTAAAGGAAACTGGTTCTTAAGCCAATTCTCTTGGGATTATCGTTGCGAGTTAAAATGATTCTCAATGGAATAATGCAAAACATATATGAATAGAGCTAAATACAGTATTCCTTAGAATTAGGAGACTCAAGATTGTAATTCTCTCATGATTCATTAATGATTTTTTTTAACTGTTTGTTGTAATTTTAATTATTTTCAGTTGCGCAATGTATGTCTAATTTAATTTCTTGTTCAGTGTTCAACATTGAATGAAGAAGAAATATTTGAAGTTCAGGACAGCTTATCACTGTTTCCTTTAGGCTGGATACATGTAAGCTCCATTATCCTTGACTGTCACTTATTCATTCTTAGCTCTGATGGTGGGTTGAACCATCAATGTTTTCCCCAATAATAGATAGTTAGATACAACTGAAGATAGAAACCCTTTTGATAGATAGCAGAACTTATTTGCATCCTTCTTTAGTGATCCTTTGGCGTGTTTGTGAGTTGAGGTTTTGCAGGGAAAGAGAAAGAAGGGATATATTTGAAGAGTAAAATGAACTCATAATTACTCTTCAAACTCTTCCCTGCGCTCCCTTCTCCTGAACATACTCTTATTGTACTAGCTTTAAATGTCCAGTTTATCTTATTTCTATATTTGATTTCAGACACACCCATCACAAACTTGTTTCATGTCATCCGTGGACCTGCACACCCATTACTCATACCAGGTAATATGGCATTATTATTATTCGAATTCTGTGACTATTCACATTGTAGATTTTGCTGGAGCAATCTGTACATCCCTCCTGTTCAGGCTATGAAAGAGTAAAAGAAATAGTTGCAATAATGCTAGATAATAGATTCTTAGTTGTGGTTTGTAATACTTCAGATAAAGAAGATAAAAGAGCAAATATCATGAATATTAATAGAGAACTGGTATGTTGTGTGAATTCATTGATTATGAAGATGCATGAATCGGACTAGGCACTTAAAAATAAACCCAATATAATAAAAATTGAAAAAAAATATGTATTTGGTATCAGCGAACATGATAAGGTCAGGGTGTATTTTCATACCAACTATCATTTCACTTTTTATTATAACTTGTATGAAAATTTTAAAGTTTAATTACGTATGCTGTGCACAAGGCTAACAATTTGGAGTGCAATATTTGTGGAAATATGGAGTATAAGCTGCTCTTCTGTTCTTTTTTCTTTTTCCAACAAAACCACAACTTGCAACGTACAGTCAGCAAAGGCATGTAAGGTTTTAAATTTACCTACCTGAATGGCGGTATATTTTTTTTTCTTTATAGATAATGTTACCGGAGGCAATTGCAATTGTCATGGCCCCTACAGATACAACAAGGTACATTATTTTTTCTTGCATCTATGTCATTTTCGTCATAAATTAAACCAGGAAACATCTACAATAACCACCTTGAACTACTAACTAAGATAAATAATGTTACTGTCCTATTTAACGTTTTGCACTAATTGAAGCATCAAACATTTACTGTTGCACTGCAGTCCACATGGCATATTTCATCTATCCGATCCAGGGGGTGTGTCTGTAATTCGTAACTGCCAACAACGAGGATTTCATCCCCATGAGGAGCCCTCGGATGGAAGTCCAATCTACGAGCACTGTTCTCATGTCTATATGAATGCTAATTTGAAGTTTGATGTTGTTGACCTGAGAGAGAGATGATAAGTTAGTGTCTCTTCACAGATCACAAGTATAGTGACACACGCACGCCATGTTGAAAGTTGCATGGGTATTATTATTAGTAGATTCTTTTGTATCTATGAACTATGAGATAGAGAATACCAAATTTACCATTCCCAACCCCATGATTTTGTATTATACGAGTTAGAAGATAGTGATTTTGTATTACACAGGTGAAGAAGTGAGAAGTGTAACATGGATTTGTTATTGTTAATATAACATTTTCATCTGTGCTTAGTTATTGATATATGCCCCCATGGCTACTGGCAACACCGAAGTGTATTAACAAGATAGATATGTTTATCATGATTCATGAATTTCGCTACAACTAATATTCAAATGGGATTGGGCCCACTCCTAAGAGGTGGTGATTACTCATCAATGCTTATAAATTTAAGAGAAATAAGGCTGCGATTGTTTATAGAGACAGGACACTGAGACAGGGATACAGAGACACAAAATTGTGTTTGGCAGAGGAGATATAGGCAGAGACAATATGTTCAGAGACACTGAATTAGTATATTTTGTGTCAATTCTGACAGGAAGGACACGGAGACACTAACAAGAGATACAATTTATTTTTTATTTTTTCTTTCATTATTTTTGTTAATTTTTTATAATTATATTTTTTATTATTATATTTTTCATTTCAAATTTTTTGAATGAAAAAAAATGAAAATAAATTGGATTTTCATAATTTGTTTTAGTTTATCACCAAACAGAATACAAGAACACAAAATTTTGTGTCTCTCTATCAGTGTCTTGTCCTGTCCTGTTCTTAGAAACAAAGGCACCCTAATATATCTAATGGTCCAGATGAACTTCCCCCAAATTTAGAATCTAGACACTACTAGAAACCATTCATTTTACTATTTATAGTATAAATAGAGCGTTCATACGAATTGTGCCCCACAATTTCTTTTTCAGCTAAGGAGAAGAAAGGCTAAGATTTTGTTAACCACCTCGAAGAATTGACTCATCATTAATCATCAAACAACTACTTGCATGTGGATTAAAACTGAAGACCACATACCCCAAGCACAAATTATTTTACGGTCGCTTAGGCTCACTGCATTTTGTTCCACTTACTAGATCAGCATTTGTCTTTTTGCTGAAACGTTTTCACCTGTCACAAAATAAACTGACCCAATGCAAGGGATGAAAATTCAAAGAACGACTTGCAACGACTCCACAACTAAATAGTAAATAGCAAGTGGTCGGTTGTCTCCTCCTCCACTTGTGTTGTTGTGTTACCTAATATAAAAATAAATAAATAACTCATGGCACAGCAATTACTACGACAGAGTGGTTGTAGGGTCACTACTCACTACTACTCACTGCTGGATTTGGAATGGAATACCGAATACATGTCACACGGTTGCATCCGTATTCTACGCATTTAATTCTTTTATCCAACTCTTATGCTATTTGAGTATATTAATGTTAAATCCTTTCTAACTTAGTTGTATACGCTTGTGTTACTCAATGTTGACTAGAGTCTCTGAACTCTGAAGGATAAACATACACACCGAAATTCTTTAGAGAATCAAAAGGGCAATATCACAACCATATCCCTCACCATATATATCATTAAATGTAGTTGCCACGAACAAAATGTTATTGATGTTGACACATTCACCAAGAAACTTGTTCACTTTAAACATTTCGCACTGCCTTCAATCTAAAATACGTACTCATGAAAAATATTAGATTAGTATGAGTGAAGTAAATTCATAACTTTTACTACAAATCCTATTTTATTTTAAATACCATATTAGGTAGAAATTAATTTATCTTGTGATCTAATAACATCAATTCATAACTATAAATTATGAACGTAAACTATAAATCAGAATGGAAGTTTAAAAGAAGTGGACCTATTGAAGGAAGGGTCCTATTTTCATTTTTTTTTTCCAGCTTTGTCTATAGGTACTTCATTTCAGTAGTTAATTATTTCCGACAAATATGTCAGAAGAATGTATCTATTCCTCTGCAGCGAATCTTACAAGGAACGAACAATAAAATCTTAGAGGGAAAAACAATCGTTTGATGCTAACTATTACCTAGAGTGTAAAGACTCGACAAGAATTCAATATAGCATGTAACTGCGATCATTTTCTAGTTAAAAAAAAAAATAAAGCATTTTCTATCATCATTATTCAACACAACAATGTCATGTTTAAACATTTATGGTGAAAATTCAAGTGCAGTCGACTTCACGTGAAATTGATAGCTGAGAGCAGTTAAATGATTTGATTGATTTGACTAAATTTTTATCTAACTCTCAATTATCAACTTCACATGAAATTAACTGCACCTTAGTTTTCATCAATATTACTATATTCATGCCTGACTAACCAATAAAATTTGGACTAAGACATGGTATCATGATAAGTGATTTCAAACACATACGTAGTATCTGTGTATGAATAATCACACATGCAAGCATCTTCTAAGTTCTAACCTTTATTTATTAACTAGTACATTGTACATACAATAACATTCTTAATTTAACTAGTGATAGCTTGCATTTTAATTAAGTTCAAAATGAACACTATATTATTTCGTTCTAAATTGTAAATTGTATTGATCATAACAAATATTAATGTACTTGAGAGAAACCAGAAAAGTTGGACATGTATATAAATAAGCAGACAAAGAAGGTGTATGTATGTGTGTGTATACTGTATAGTATTTAAGTTATAAACATATATAGTAGGTTTGATATATGTATGTGCATAACTGCATGGAATGAATTGAATATTGAAACCCCATTTATTACTCTGACAAGGAGGAGGGCCTCTAGGGGGTAATAATAAATATATAACCGTAACAAATACGGTTTTTATAAGTTGATCTTGTGGTGGCAAAGTGGCTATAGTAGTAGTAAGTAGTTTAGTAACCCAATCCTCTCATGAAAATGAAAACCGTTACACTACTTTTTTTTTTAGTTGACCACGATATCCCCCAATCCGACAGGTCAAGGACTAATCCGTCGCGGATCTGAGCTCCATCTAAGGGTCTGTCGCTGGCCAATGGATTGCTGCATGCACAAGGCAGGATTCGAACCTCCGACACTTGCTTAAGCGGACAAGTGAGCTGACCACTCGACCAACCCAAGTTGGTTAACTCTTACACTACTTACTTACTTACTTACTTACTACATTGCTTGGAACAAACTCTATCATCATTTGTTATGCATCTCTCTGACAAATTCAACCTAAGACACTGTACTACTGTAGCACTTGCATTATATTATTCATCCTTCTGAGTTATTATGTAACTTACTTACCTACTTACCAAAGTAGAAACGTCAACATTGTAGCTAGTAGCTCACACTATGCATATATATATATATATATAGTTCCATTGCATTTGCATGAAGCAACTACTATCATCACTCTATTGGTAGGTGTTGTTAGCATATAATCATCAACGATGGGAAGAGCTCCATGCTGTGAGAAAGTGGGGTTGAAGAGAGGAAGATGGACAGCTGAAGAAGATAGGATATTGACTCAATACATAGAAGAACATGGGGAGGGTTCATGGAGGTCGTTGCCCAAGAATGCTGGACTCTTAAGGTGTGGTAAGAGTTGCAGACTCAGATGGATAAACTACCTCAGATCAGATGTCAAGAGAGGCAACATCACTCCCCAAGAGGAAGAGATCATTGTCAAGTTGCATGCTGTTCTTGGTAATAGGTATATATATATATATATATGCTGCCTCTCTCTAATCAAAAGTTGATATGTTTAATTAAATTGTTATTTAATACCTAAAGATAAATGTTTGTGAATTTTCGCCCTTTAATTACAATACTACTTCTACTAGTTTTCTATTCCCTTTCCTTAATTATTTTATATTATCATTGCTGTTCAAAACATGCATGAAAAATTACTATCATAACAGTTTATTGTAACAGTTTAGTCTGATGATACACGAATATAATAGTGATATGCTTAATTAGCTAGCTTTGAGTGAATCCATAGAAGCTAGCACTACACATATAGAAGGAATCTGATATGGTGGAAAAGAAGCATCAATTATATTCCTAGCTAAGACTAATATGAAACATTAAATTAATCAAAACTGATAATAAAATGATAATTTTTCCAAAGTTAAAATTTTCTCAGTTGTAAGTTCTAATAATAAGTTAATAACCAACCACCATAAGCTAATGTTAATGCAGGAGGGTATGCAAATTAGCATGTGTTTATAGTTGTAAAGAAATGAACAAATCATAATTTACCAAAGTGGTTTCTTGTATCTGAGTGGGAAATAGTTAATTCTATTTTGATGATGTTTTGTTTGGTATGTAATAATTGTAGGTGGTCAGTGATAGCAGGGCATTTACCAGGAAGAACAGACAATGAGATAAAGAACTATTGGAACTCTCATCTCAGGAGGAAAATTTATTGCTTCATGAAATCTTTGAATGATTATTCCTCCTTCCCTCCCACCATTGACATTGCTGCATTAAAAGCTTCCAAGAGAAGAGCACCTACTCGATCTACTGCACCTAATAAGAACTTAGAATTAAGGGACACAAAAGAGGTGATAATGCTTCAACAAGTACAACAAAGCATTCAAAAGAATAATGGTGATCATGATGATCATGAAGCTTTTAATGATGAGGAGTTGGGAGCATATGAATGGTTAGATGATGAAATTATGAAACTTAGTTACATGTTTGAGGGTGGTATGCTTGTAAACTATGGTGATAATAATAATGAAAATGATGAAGAGGAGAACAAGAGTGTTAGTGATTGGAACACTACTAGTGCTACTACACCTCCAAGTTCTTCTTCTTGTTCTTCTTCTTCTGTGAGTTCTGTGTATGATTGGCATCATCATCATCATCATGATATCCATTTGGCAAGTGGCAGTGTTCAATCCTATAATAATAATCAATGGGACCTTTTTGAACAAGATCAGATCCCTACTACCTTATGGGGTAGGTAAAAATTGTATTTACCTAAACATTACTTTCATGGTCATTCATGTAATCATTTTGTCGTCAAGAAGTCAATAAAGGTGTATTATGTATGCATGCATGTATTAGTGTGTTATATATGTTCCACAAATGATGTTAAGGTTTCTTGTTTAGAAAGCTGTTATAATATGAGACATAATTAAGGGGTGTTTTCTATTGTCTTTTATTTTGTGCTGGAAATTGTCTAAATTTTGTCCTCTTTATGATTTTGGGAATACACTATTTTGTGTTCGAAAATAATAAAGTTTTAGTTTCTTTTAGGCAATTTCAGGCGTTTTTTTTTTTTTTTCTAAAATTAAGAGTGAGACTTGAACCTAAACTTCTATGTGAGAGTAGAGAGATTATTGACGAGTTATAACTCAAATGAGATAATCTCTCTATACTCACTTAAAGATCGTGAGTTTGAGATCTTCATTTTTTTTATATTGTTTAATTTTTTTAACAAAAGATCACGAATTAGAAGATTCAATTTGTGTTTTTGAAAATTAAAAATTCTTTAACATTGAAATCGGACACTCTAGTTTTTA
>NC_029785.2:130920112-130928379 GCF_000816755.2 Arachis ipaensis | reverse complement strand
TACACATATTTGATCCATATAAAAAAAAATTAGCAGTTCATTTTCGACTTCGTAGAGAACATCTATATTAAATGTACCAAAGCTAAGGAGCGTATAAAAATTTGTGTGTACATGAAAGCTGCCTCAGCTTCATGAATCATGATAGTCCCATATTAATTCCCTATAAATTAATGTACATAGATATTAGATAACAATAATCTTAATGGGCACTCGAATTCGGTTTTTATGAGAGCGACCTATGACCAATGTCTAAGTCTGAATAGTATAAGGGAATTGGAATTTAATTTTATCCCTTTTTATTTATTTAAGAACTGGAATTGTGTAAATGCAACAAAAACAAAAACGGTTACAGTTTATTAGTTTAGTTGATGTTATATCCAAGAGTCACCAAACAATAAAACGGAAAAGAATTCAAGTAGCATTTTAGTCTCATACCCAAATTCTTTATCTATCCCTCCCTTTGTGATTAATTAATTATCATAATCTATATTCCTATAATCCTATATAAAGTAGTTGAACCACTTTAATTTTCATTTGGTCATAATATTTATTGCTCATAATATCCCTGTGATAGTACTACTTTACACACAAACTTTTAAAACAGGTTCAATCTTTAATTTAAAATAGAATGATTTAAATGTTATTACTATCTTTTAATAACTAGCCAAAAAGATGAAATAGGTACCTATTAAGCCGCAAGTTTTAATAAGACATAATAAATGTTCAACTTCACCATAATAAACTTTTGTACCATGCTATGATGTGGTGTGACATGAACGAAACCAAGATTGTTTTAGACAAGCAAGATTGAACAAAATGAAGAACTTGCTATTTCCATGAATGAACCAATAATAACTCAGAATTTCAGATAATAAAAACAATAATTTGATGGCCACTAAAAAGATCAGGGGTTATAATTGCAAGATATCAGCAACAACATCATCAAGCAAGGAATTCAGTATCTGATCCTCAACCTCTGCACCAAGTTCAAATGCATCAAGTTCAAAATCTAGCCATCTTCCATATTGTTGGCTCATATCCTTGTCCACAAGCTCATCCACCATGGAATCTCCCATCCCTCTCCAGCTTGAAATTTCCTTGTACACTTCCTTTGCCAACCATTCATTTCTTCTCACCATTTCAGTCCCTTTGGCCCACATTTCATATCCACCATTAACAGAACGCCTGCATCTTAAGTCCAAATATTCACTCACACAATCAAATATCACTTTCCTCCTTATCCTACATTCTCCACCATCACTCTCATACCCTGCTTCTCTCTGGCTTTCCAACTGGTTGAATAGATGAGGGTTCACAATTTTGTGAGCACGGCCGGAAGCGAAGTCCATGTACATTTGTTCAACATTGCATAATATCTCTTTTACATAATCCAACTCCCATGTGGTTGATAATGCACTTGTGCTTGTGTGCTCCTTATTTACCATCATGGTCCTGGTTGATGTTGAACAAGCTGAATCACACAACTCTGTATCAGCTTCTGCAGAATAGAACTTCCCTGAGAAATTCAAACCATGAACTTCCTGTGCTTGAGCAGATAAGCTCAACTTGCTACCTGAAATAGATAGAGTCAAGATTAGCACTCTGGAATCGCAAAATAACAGATTATGAAAGAGGGAATATGTTGGCTATTTTTAGGCATGATGAACATAGATAGTGCTGCTGTTACCTTCTGTGCTAGTAGCATCGGTGCTGAATGAAGATTCAAAGGTTTCTGCTGAAAATGAAGGCTCAAGAACAGAGATTGGACTTGGCAATCGACAATTGAATGACTGTGGTTCTACAAGATTGCTCTTGCACTCTTCCATCTTATCACCCTGTTGATATTTTAAGTTAGTTACCATTCAATATTGAAAGCATAACAGGGAATATATGCAGAATTGCAATCGTACTTCCTAATTTCAACGGTAGGGTAATCATTTGTAATGTCAACTACCCAGTTTCATTTTCACATTAACAAATGACATTCACACAGATTTGGTTTAAACAAGTAACACAACTCTATACAGCAAAGCAACATAGCAAGACGTTACTACCCCTGTATTAGCCTTTCTCTTTTTGGGAAATCGGAGGTAATCAATACTATGCTTAGAAACATAACTATGCTGCTGATATTCTTCATGCATGCTTGAAAGGGGAAACAAAACAAGCCAACAAGAGTTAATATTGTAACATACCCATAGTCTATGTTTGGATGATAATTCAGGAAGACCTGTGAAGGAAACTGCAGAATCAAGGCTTCCGCATAACTTATCAGCTAAGAGCAGGTCCTGGTCCCTCTTCAGTTGCAACTGTGGAACGAAGTTAACTGAATCGGGCGTGGTCACCACATCTTTTGATTGTGGTCCTGTACTAGAAGATGGCCTCACTTTAGAAGAGTCATCACAAGAGTACTCAAGTCCATTTGTCAATTCCCTCAACTTCTGTTCCAAAAGAATGCCTAATGCATCACCACCAATCACATTGTATCCAATGGGAGACCTTGCATTGTCTGTGTCAAGCAGCACTCTTTTGATGTGATGATCAAAGGGAAGTACACCAGTTTTCATGCCAGATTTTCCAGATGTCTCAAAACTGGAATTGTTTCTCGCCAACGGCGTGGTGAAGGTGAAGGAAACTACATCCATGTCTTTCTTTTTTACTTCATCATCACTATGGCGCTTATTACTTACTAGACTAGACTGAACAGGCCTCTGAGTTTTATCAATAAACAAATTATCAACAACCCTATCATTCCAGTCCCTATCTGTGGACCTCTTCTTTCTTGGGAAATTGTTTGTGTGGGTATACAAAACTTCCTTTTCACTATCTGTCAGCTGTGTGGCCGATTTTTTGGAACCAACTTTAGATTTTGCAGGTGTTTTACTACTAGAGCTTCTATGACACCCGGAGTCCCCCATCAGAGATTTTCTACGGTGTGAATTTGAAACTATTTGCTTTGATGGTTGTTTATCTTTCTCAATTGAATGGTTTTGTTTCAGATTATTCTGCTTGAGAACACCAGAAGCGTTCTGACTAGAGGGCTTCTTATGCAAACCTTTTTGAACATTTGCCCTGAGAGGCTGGTGAGTTTTAGCATCAGAATCTTCTTTCTGATCCACCAAACTTCTTCCACCACTTGAGTTCAAGCCTTCCCTTCTTTGAACATTCACTTTTGCTTGGATGGCAAGGGAAATAGACTTCCCTGCATTCTTCACAGACGAATCTTCTTTTGCTTCGGTAGAAGATCGGGTGGGAGCATCCACGGACCCATTCCAGCTTTTGTTCAAAGATTGTCTCTTTAGATACTTGACAGAATTAGATTCAACTGACCTCTGAGAAGGTTCAGAAATCCTGCTAGTTCTATGAGAAACTTCCCCTTTTTCTTTGAGATCTCTAATTCTAGGGGGCATTGAAGTTGACCCAACTAGAGGACCTTTCTGTGAAGCCTCTGCTTTTTCTTTAAGATCTCTTACTCTCAATGATACTGATGATGATGATGCAAGGTGTGCTCTAGCCTTTGTAGTAGCTTGGGGGCTAGGTTCAATAATTCTTGCAGCAGCCTCCATTATATAAGCAGCATTATTTGTTGGAATAAAGCCAGGACTCTTAATAGGGGACAAAAGTTTATGGTGTGTGACAGGAATTGTTTTAGCCGCTTTGGGAGGCATTACTTCACTTTGAAACTTCTCAATTGGTCTGCTAAGGTTGTTCTGAGGCTTTGGCTCAATGAAGTTTCTAGAAGAGCCCTCAACCTTTTCAACCAACTTCCCGGAATACAGGTTCTGATGGCCATGCTGATGATTGAGATTAGTCCTCCAGTACTGCACATCTTGAAGAGATCGGCTATCAAAATATGGGGAAGAATATGGATCATGAAAACTGGAAGAGGGCAAGGAATCCAATCCCATAAGCCTAGCAACCACACTAGGTGCCCTTGTTCCGCACATGTCGTCATCTGTAACAGATGAAGCATAACTGTGATCACTACTTCTAATACTTGCTCCTACTCCAATTTCATCTTCATCAGCCTGGAAGAATCAAGCAAACAACTATCAATTTCTTCCATAACAAAATACAATTTCTGAGAAAACAAGTGATAGTGATAGTGATACCCCCACCAGATAGGGCTGCATCATTGACAAGTTGCCATCAATTTTTCTTCTCTGTTTCAAAGATCCTGCAGATGATAAAAGAAAAGGATACCAAGATAAAAGTGAATTAGACAACAATTGACAAGAGACATAAACACTCATTTGTATTCGTATTCAATATAAACAGACAAGTACCTGGCAAATCTGACTTGGTTGCAAATAACTTCTTCCGTGATTTCGAGGTCCAGTCGAATAACCGGAAAAGACCACCAACATACCCACCTTCACTTTTTGTCCCCTCTTTTTCAACTCCCATTTTCAAAGCCAAATCCAATTGACCTTCAGGACATATTAGCGAAACAAACATCAACAAAGATGAACAATTGAACATCATTGATCAGGCAAGAAGAATAATAATCTACAATCCATCTAAAGCAGCACAAAGAAAGCATGTTTGAATTTTGAATTTGAATCCTAATTCATAGCAGAAAACAAAGGAACATAACTATTTATTATGATTTAGGAGCTAATGCAACCTAAACCAAAACATTGCATTGCAGCATTATTGCATATAAAACACAGTCGACAACTTTTCCATAAGATTATTCAGTGCATCTCTAAATAAGGATACAATTGGACCGAACTAAGGTCAAGGCAAATTCACCTTATAGATCAAAATCTGCTTTTCTCTAAACCTCCAACCTCTTGGCTTGGATTAACTGACACAACACCAGAAACAAAATTCTCACATTGATCCTGAATCCTGGTGCTTCTGATTTATGAACTGATGATAAGTTATCACTAAGCAACTAATCAATATAGATACACATTGGTTACTTAATTCAGCTGATCAAATAGGAAAATCTGAAGAACCTAACCTAAATTTGAGCTAAAATAAAGTGTAAGGAGTAAGGTCCCATTAAAGGAAAGAATCAAACTTTAAAGTGGCATTGATGCAAGAGCTTACAAATAAGGCAAGAGATGAATCAGCAAAGCATTGGTTCCTGAAGCAGCGTCCACCACCACCACAGCAAAGAGATTTCGAAGGTGAAAAGGAAAAACTAATTAATTAGTTCATTCATGAGAAAAATGAATGAATTGATTTTTGAGGTGAAGAAGGGAGTGTGTGAATGTGATTGTGAATTGTGAAGGGAAGCAAATCGAAATAAGAGGGAGACAGAGAAGGTGTAGTTTAACGTTGGGGAAGGGTACAAGTACAATAATTTTTGAAAAATAAATAAATAAATAAATTATTTGTTTTGTTTTGTTGTAGGAATTAGGAGAAGAAAAATAATGTAAGGGCAATTTGGCATTGGCATTGACATAGGCATAATTAATTAAATTGAGAGAATGAAAGGAGTTTCATAACGTCTCTATTGTATTGTATGGTTGGTTGTGGAGAGGGATTACATTTCAAAATTCAAATTGCCAAACAAGGCAAAGTGGTCCAACGAGACCAGATTGCACCACAATGTGTTTCGTTGATTGACGCGCCTATCGTTGACTGCCACGTCATCCCATTATTTTTTTCCCGGAAAGAATAACTTGGGTTGCTTTGGGCCATTATGTTTCATTGGTTATACACTTTGGGCCCTTTATGTTCGGGTTTCCATTAAAATAATCTTACACGGTTCACCCACAAAATAAAATATATTCCACTGCATCTAATTACGGAATAATATATTAGTAAAAATAAGTATTTTTTACGTTGATTATGTTAATAATCATTCTAACAAATTGATATGATTGTACTATTGTGTAAACGCATTATACTATCACATTGACCAAAAAGAATTTTTTTAAACTTTTAAATTACTTTATATCCAACTATAATAATTTAAGAAACATTTATAACCTCTTATTAAGTTAAAATAAAAAAAATGTTAAACTGACAAACATAAAGTCTAATTTATTTAGTGTCTAAACAAAATAAGAAAACAAAGCAAATTAACTAAACTGAGTCCAAGTAAATAATTTGCTCAAGATCTTTATCAAGAGAATTTCAAATGACATGACTCTGATTGACTAGACCTCCGTAACGCGCTAACTAATCTGCAACTTTGTTTGCTTCACAACCAACCCATTCAAAATGGACGACCCATCGTCTAGTCAAGAACTCTTTAATCTTAGCAACTAGATCAGAAATATCAGACATGCCACTATGGACATTATAATACAAAAGATGCAAGATATTCAAACAGTCAATTTTACAGACAATATATTTAATGTCACACTTTTAAGCTAGAATAAATTCTCTCCAAACAGCAAATAACTCACATCTAAAAATAAACAAAAAAATGCTACCCGAATAACCCATTACCCAACGGCCATTAATCTCTTATAATTAGACATATAGTCCAATTTAATAACTAAATAAACAAAATCAAAATATATCAAATGAACATTCTAAAAATATAAACTAATCACTTATAAATAATACTTAAATTCTTTATATCACGTACATTTGAAGCAAGTATCACCTACAGATTGAGTTATTGTGGAAAATCCTCTGCTAGTGAAACTTACTTAGTCTGCCTGGCACTTTGGCAGCAACTTGACACTGCTGCTATGTGCCGTTTTCTTTCTGCCATTATTGCAGCATAGATGTGATCTCAAGAAATCTCTCCTTGCCAGTTCTATCTCCATATTGGATTTATTTATTTCTTCGAACGATGTTCCTTGGTTGTAGTTCTCAGGTTCCCTTGAACTAGCCATGGTTCCCAGTTTCTGAAAATGCAGAACCAAGATGCTCAAGATTATTGCTATATATGATGCTGAGATCAGTGTCAAAGAATGCTTGGTAATTTATAGCATGGTAGGTGTCTATATTTAAAGTGGTTTTCTTAGATATATCTAAACAAGATGCTATAAGATTAAGATCAAGATCAAGCAGCAGGATTAATTAATGTTCATATTATCTGTGGAATATGTTAATGCTGTTTTACATATTAAGGAAACTTAAATGGTTGATTTAATTTTTAAGTAGCTAGGAGCTACATGAAAACCGTGAATCAAGTTTAGTTAGGTAACCATTTTTGTTTATATAACCGTTGAGTTAAAAATATTGGTAGAATTGCTAAATTACTTATTCTGCATTAAATCAAAGTTCATAAGATCACGACATAAGATCCAAAATTGCTATTATGAAAAAACGGGCCTATAGAGAAAAAAGATTCAAGATCCAAAGAATTTCGAATTCTTTGAAGTTTTGAATTGATACCCTGAAATCGGCATATGAAATTTATTTTTAGACCGTAAAGATTAAAATACATATAACGGATATAACAAAAAGAATCATAATACCTTATTAAAAAAGAAAATCATTATTCTAGCAAAAGGAGAAGAAAATGCTATAGGTATAAGTTTGGTTATTATAGTGACAAGATACATGAACTAACTTAACAATTAGATTATTTTTGTAGATACTTTTTTCTGACGTAGTCTTATAGCTGAACAAGTTATTGGGGTTTCCATTATTTATCATCAAAGTAAAAAATACTCCAAACATTACCATAATAATAATGTGATGATGATGATGATAATAAAAAGCATAATAAAAGATTTCATAGTGGTTAGAGTGGTGGATATGAATTTGTTTTTATTCGATTTGGCAGGAGAAAGCGACATTATTATTCAAGTTATATATATATTATTCTTTGAGTAGCACCAATGCTACCGACTTCACATTGCTATTTGTCAATTCCATATAGTTTGGCATCTATTATCATCACTTTTCGAAGCTTATCAGCAATTTCCACCTCATAAAAGTCATTTTTTTCCCTTCAAAAGAGAGAAATAAAGAAAAGACCTTATAGTTATGCCCAGCCAGCACTTAAAAAAAGAATATTGTTGAGGTTGTAAGATCAAGTAGAATAAGGAAATTGGTGTTATATTTAATTTGCTTCAAATCTGAATAGTAAGGGAGTACAACTTTGACCCACGCTTGCCTTGCCTTTCTTTCTCTCCTCTGTTTGTTCATCAAACATTCTCTTACGCTGTTCACAACTTTGTTTTTCATTTCCTGTCTAAATAGGGAGAATATTATGTGTTTAATCTGATTAGCATTCACAGACATACGATGTTATAGGAAAAGTATAGATAATCAATTCCTAACCAAACAACTTTAAATAATTTTATTAATTTATTTAAATTTTTTTTTATAATTAATAATTAATA
>NC_029785.2:130918806-130920021 GCF_000816755.2 Arachis ipaensis | reverse complement strand
TTTTGTTAATTAAAAATAATTAGATAATTTAACAAGTTTAAATAAATTATCATCTAATAATTTTTAATTATAACCGATTCTGTTCTTAAAATGTTGTATTATATATAACGAATATCGTTCATTGACCATGAGAAAGAGAAAACTGAATTAACTGATGAATTGAGAAGAGGCATAAGAGGTTGAGGACGTGATTGTTGTATGATGAGTCATGAGTCTGGCTTTATTTATTAATTAAGAAAAAAAAATTGACATGTGTGATGAGTGTGAATGCTAATTCATATTAAAATCCACACACATATGACATTATATTGGGAATCTTGGGGCTTCATCAAGCTTCAAGTAACCTTTGCTCCAAGCTATTCTTCTTCCTTCATACAAATCCATCTCTTTTAAGACACAATTCAATTCAAGAATGGCAGTTACACATGCTGATCTCGAACCAAACACAGGGAAGACATGTTTGATGAGCAGCAAAACTGGTGTGTTCCTCGTACTTGTCACAATCCTATTGGGACTCTCCTCCTTCACTCTCTGCCTCATAGCAGAAGCCACACGTTCTCAGGTACATAATAATCATATATATTAATTACTCAAATCTCTTAATTAATATATAATTAATGATATGGCAGGTGACATGGATGAACACAAGAAAAACAGAATGTGTATACAGAAGTAGCGGGAAAACGCCATTGGTATGTGCTGCTTGTGCTTTTGTTGTGCTAGCAATGGCCATGGTTATGGAGCATACTTATCTCTTAATCACAGTTAGTAAATCATCGCCAACCTTACTTCACTTGGATCCTGAATCCCCTTCTGCCAACTCCTTAGCCTCCCATGCTGGATTTTTCTTCATCACTACCTGGTAACAACAATAACCTCTTCTTTCCTTCTTCATTTCGTGCTTTCATGTTCATTTCTAGTCAACTTTAGAAATTTAGAAAATCATATTCAAATTAAACCAGACTTCAATTAAATAATTGAACCTTAAATTTATGATTGAAAGTAATAATGGAGCTAGAATAGTAGAAGCGGAAAGAAGGAAGTAGGTGGGATTATTGGAGGAAACACATTTACTAAAAAGATAAGAAGGAATAAATGCTGATAATGATTTTGCATATAGTACAATAATTCCAAGACACTCTACTATACAGATTAAAGTTGTATAAAAAGAGAATATAAATTTTTTTTATAGTTATTTTTTATTATTTTATTGTT
>NC_029785.2:130909839-130918641 GCF_000816755.2 Arachis ipaensis | reverse complement strand
TATCAATAAAAATAATTTTTTTTGTTATTAATTATATAAATAATTATAAAAGATATAGATATAATTGAAAATAAATAAATAACATATGATATACAAATATATAAATGAACCACTCTACTTAGATTGTTGCATCAGTGAAAACAACATGAAACCTAACACGTGTCAGATTGCATATGTTGTTATGTTGGATATAGGATATGTTTTGCGATTGGGGAGATTCTGCTGCTAGCAGGAGTGAGTGTAGAATCAGGGCATCTGAAGAATTGGTCAAAGCCAAGACACACATGCCACGTCATCAGAAGAGGCTTGTTCTCTTGTGCTGCTGTCTTTGCTTTGACCACGGTTTCATTAGCTTCTGCCTTATACCTCACAGCAGTTCGTGCCCAAAGGTTGTCACGCCAACTAGAACAACATTCTAGAACCCAAGTTCTTCACTCATCTGAACCCATTGTAGTATTCCATGACCATGCCAATGCTTCTCCTTCTCCACCTCAACCAACGAAAGACACTACACTATTTTCCGTCTACAAATTATAGTGAAATTTGAGGTAGGTTTCACAGAGTGATTTATGGAGAGAGAAAAAAATGAGAGGAAATATGAGATAACTTGATGAGTTTTGATCAAAATGCTAACTATGTAATCATTATTATAGCTGCTGATATACTGAGAAAGTCTTGAATCTTCTACGGAAGAAAGAAAAAAAAATCTTCCACTCGTAGGAAATTTCTTTGCTGGTACTTTTTTTTTGGGGGGACAGGGTTGCTGGTATGGTTTTAAAGTTCATGTTATTTTTTAATTGAGTAATTTAAAAGAAGTGCCAATTTTTTTTTTTCTTTAACAATGGGCTAATACTATATCATAATTCAAACTAATTGAAATTAATAAATCAATGGGACGGTATTAAAATGATAAAACTGCTACAAGTAAAATCCAATTTATATGCCAAGGCTGGGCTTGGTCCTAAAATTATAGCAACTGAAGAATCAAGAATGATTCAGAGGCTGTATAAAGTATAAACTGTTTGCATTCGATTTGTTTTTTGGTTTACAAAGGGGCCCTAAGGCCCAAACAGAAACCTAAGCTAAAGTGCTAAACAGTAACTGGAGGGATAGCAGGTTAGCAACCCGGCCAACCCTCATATCATCACTCATAACTGGCCTCTGGTTCATCCCTGGAGGGGGGAATTCCAGTATTTAATACAATTATTTCAAGTTTCTAGCGTATGAAGCTTGACGGAACTTTTTAGTTTATCTAATATTCAGGTCCAATTTAGTAGGTGACTAGGTATGTAACTTTTCTTCAACTTAGTCCCATTATTTTTCCGTGTTAGTGAGATATGGCTCAATGTTTGCATGTTTAAATTGACACTATTATTCTATCATAAAAAATTGACACACTATTTGCATCTATAACTAGAAAAAAAAAACACTTTATTTGTGATAGTAGACTTTGATTGCAAGAAGTGTAAGAATTTTGAAAATGAATAAACTATAGTCCCATTTTCAACTTTTTAAAAGTTTTTTCATGATGGACAATCAATATTTCCAACTGTATGTATGAAATGTTATAAGTATCCTAAATAGAATCCTAAATAGATAATAGAATCCTAAATAGATAATACATTCTAAGAGTTTAAACTGATAGGAGAAGATAATATTAATAGTTATATTTTTAACATTTTTTTAAAATAAAATCTTTTTTAGATTTGTTTGATTTTTGCATAATTTTTTTTTATTTGACTTATGCTATTTTTTTATTTTTAAAATTCATCAAAAATCAAACTCTTGACATTTTGGACAGAAAATTCAAATACTATATCATAAAATTACTTATTCCAAAAGTTTAAAATCATAAAAAAAATGCAACAGTTAATAATTATTTCTCTAACAAATTAATTTGAGCTCAATTGGCGACACTAAAGACCACAAAAATATAGCACGATTCCTTGGCTCATTCAATGAACTGTTTTACCTCCAGACTCAAGAATTTGACGCCAATCTCTTCATGAGCTCATTCTTCCATTTTTTTCTTCTTGTTTTTTGGGTGATTATTTAGACTTTTTTTTATGGTTGGTTGTTGTTATTCAAGTTGCTAATTATCATATAAAAAATTACATAAATAAATTCTTTTTTTTTTTTTCAAAATTCCAAGTCTTCCATCTTTAACTATACATCTAATACTACTCTTATCAAATTAGCATTTTCCATTTACATGAATTCTTCAATTTGAAATAAAATAAGAAATTGACCTAGTTGAGACTTGAGAATGGCCATTGCTTCTTAAAATATATATGATCCGTCGGTCAACTTTCCTCATGAATCCTAAATTCGAAATGGATTTTATGTTTAGGGACAGATAATTACAACCACCCACTATTCTCTAAAATTTATAAATTGGGTAAAGGACAAATTCGTCCCTAACCTTTTAAATTGGGGATTTTTAACTCCCTCAAGATTGAAAAATACAAAACGACCCCTCACCAATCAAAGCGCCGTACAAATCGGTCCTCCCGTTCAATTTGGTGTCCAACACGTAACAGATTCTATTTACCTGGCGCCTATGTGGCGTGAATATGCGCACGTGTCTTCAGGATGGTGGTAACGGGGCTGACGTGGTGCTAGTGGAGAAAGTAATGGGACATTGTAGTCCTTGGTCACTCGCACGACGTCGTTTCGGGTTAATGTTTTGCAATGGTGAGTGTGACCTATGAAATATGCCAGTGCTGCCCATATCAGTGAGAAAGAATTACAAGAATCCCTAGCACTACTAAGCTTTTCCCTCCAAAAAATACAACGCTTCATCTCCGCTTTGTCGTCGTTGCAGTTCCGTGGAGGAGTTCCATATTGAAGCTCCGTGGTTATACCTACGTCTGCTGTAGAGAGTGGTAAGTACATTGATGTTCAATCGTTCTGCTTATGGCCGTTATTTGCTATCAATGTTGTAGGATGAGACTAATAGGGATTGTAACTGATTGTCATAGGCGATTAGTTGTGGGGTTAGTCATTTGCCATGTGTTGTTTAGAGATATTTTGGAGATTTAGATAATAAGGGGTGGTTTTGTGTTTTGTTGTGGATTGAAAAATTTTGCAGATGGTTGATGTCTTTGGTGTTCCCGTGTTCCATCATGGGGGTAACTTCTCACGGAGGGCTAGCGGTGAGTTAGTGTATCTTAATGGTCAAGTTGAGAAGTTTCTTCCGATGGACTTGGATTTTGTCAATTTCGGCGATCTGGTCACGATGTTCAAAGGACTGGGATATCAATCCTATAAGGAGGCTTACTGGTATGATCCAAAAAGTAAAGATATGGAGTCAGGGTTGCATGTACTGAGGGGGAACGCATGGATCAACCAAATGCGACAGGCTAAGTTGAGGAACAAAGATACTGAAGAGTTTTACATTTTTTTTTACCATTCTATTGACGAACCTGAGATCGCAGATGATGATTTTAAGAAAAATGCTGAGGCTGAGGAAGAAGTCGATCCAAATGAGTTGGAGAAGTCAGATGATAGCACTGACAGTGATAAAGATGAGTCGTATAAACCATCACCAGCTGGTTATGAAAGCGGGAGTGATACTGGTGAAGATGATGAGGGCAGAAGGGTTAGAGCTGCCAAAGGGAAGAGGAAACATGTGTCTCCATCGTCGAGGAAAGGGGTTGATCCCAATGAGAAGCCAAAAAAACAAGCAACACATGAGTTTAAAAGGCAGAGATTTAAAGCAAGAAGGTAGGCTCAGCTAGTGAATGTTCCTCAAGATCTACTGGGCCTGCTAAACAGCCCAGCACTAGTAGGCCTGGAAGTCAGCCCAATATATCTAGGCCTGCTAGGGAGCCCAGCATGAGACCAGCCGTTGCAGATTATGTCAGTGATGTAGACACTGATAATGAAGACATTGTGTTTGAGTATGAGTCTGAAGAGCTGCATACCCCTGTCTCATCAGAGGATGAAGGGAACAAACCACACTGGCATGAGTTTGATGAGCACTATGGCTTTGGAGAAGGCAGATTTGAGCTAGGCACAAGATTTGCTACAATAGAGAGGTTCAATGAAGTTGTGAAGGATTCGTTTATTGCTGAGGAGAGGGAGTTGGTCTGGATTAAAAATGATAAGAAAAGGGTTAGAGTTGGCTGCAAGAATGAGAACTGTCCCTGGATTGCTCATCTATCATACAATAAACAGCTGCAGTGTTTCCAAGTGAAAACCTATATGAGTGAACATACATGCGCAAGAGATCTGGGAAGCAATGCGGCTGACCAACACTGGATCAGCAAAAAAGTGGAGAGAAAGATGACCACCCATCCTCATATGAACACACATGAGGCCATTGATTTTTTAAAAGAAGAGTTTGATCTAGTACTACACCCTAAAATGGTTTACAGGGCTGTGAGGGAAGCCAAAGAAAGGATCATGGGAAACGAGGTAGAACAGTATGGGAAGCTTAGAGACTATCTAATGGAGATACATAGAAGCAATCCAAGGTCTACTGCCTTGTTGGACGTTATTCCCCAGCCACAAGCACCCCCAACATTCGATAAAATGTATATATGTTTCAATGCATGCAAGAGGGGATTTAAGAGTGGATGCAGGCCGTTGATTCACTTGGATGGAACATTCCTCAAGACCTATCATGGGGCCAATTGCTGTCTGCTGTGACCCAGGACGCTAATAACCAGTTTTATGTCATTGCATTTGCTGTGGCAAGGTCTGAATCGAAAGAGTCATGGAAGTGGTTTCTGACCCTATTACAAGAGGACATTGGAGATGTGCAACAATATGGTTGAAATTTTATGTCCGACATGCAAAAGGTTAGCTTCTCTACTTAATTTACGTCGGCTTCTCTACTTTAATTTAAGTCAGCTTCTCTATTTAATTTAAGTACATATGATGCAAAATGATGAAAGTCCTTCTTGAACCATTCTGTCTCAGGGACTGATGACTGCATTGAAAGAGATAATGCCGAATGCACATGTGCGCAATTGTGTCATGCACATGTGGAAGAATTTCATCAACCATTTCAAGGACTTATATATCAGGGAAGTTGTGTGGGACTGTGCAAAATGCACAACTGTGGCTGAGTTCAAGACAAGAATGAAGAGGCTGAAGGAAGTTAATCAGGATGCCTGGTCATACCTGATGAAATTTGAACCTGCAACATGGGTAAGGGCCTACTTCAGTCATGGTCCAAAAGTGGACAACCTGACTAACAGTATGTGCGAGTCTTTCAACTCCAAGATCACCTAGTACAGATGCAAGCCTATACTCACAATGTGCGAAGAAGTCCGCTGCTACCTCATGAGGCGTATGGTTCAGCACAAGAGACTAATAGATTGACATCATAGAAAGCTTGCACCGGTTCAGAAGAAAAGGTTGAAGAGGCTTGTTAAGCCAAGTAACAAATGGACTGCGGGGTGGATTGGTGATAACGAGCGCAAGCAATTTGAGGTCACATACAAGGGATCTAAGTTGGATGTGGACCTGATTAAACATACATGTACATGTAACAGATGGCAATTAACTGGTCAGTGTGTAATTTTATTTCTCTAAATGTTTCTTGTTGGAGTTGCCTGCAAGCTGTTGGTGTAATTTTACTTATGACATTGTTTCTTGTTGGTTTTGCCTGCCTGCTACTACTGTTATTATATTTCTGTAATTGTTTGTTGTTGGATTTGCCTGCGTGCTGCTGCTGTTTCCTTACTTGCATATGTCCAATTTTGATGCTTAATTTGTATATGTTTAAGTTGTATATGTCTAATTGTTATCCTTAACTTGTTGGATTTGCTGGGAAAAGGATGCCGTGCACTCATGCAGTTGCAGCAATCAGAAAAAGACATGACAACATGGAAGATTATGTGCATCCATGGTTATGCATGGAATCACTGAAGAAGACTTATGAGCACTTCATTCAACCTGTTACAAGTGAAGAGTTCTGGATATAGTCTGATCAGACTAGGCCTGCTGCACCTGTCATTAAGCGGCCAATTGGTCGTCCAAAGGTACATAACAGGCAGAAGGACCCAGCAGAAACTGTTATCGAAGGTGAAAAACTGAGGAGAAGTTTCTATGTGACCTGCAGCAAGTGTGGTCAAACAGGGCACAACTATAAGACTTGCAAGGGTGCGCCATCCAACCCAAATTGGAAACCTAAGACCAGGAAACCAAAGAAGAAGACCCAAGACAACCTTTCTCTTGTGGTTATACCACTGTCACAATCAGCACCTGAGGCAGAGGTACTTCGCTGGACTAAGGATCTTTATGTCCCCCGATAACATGTTTAAGGATTTAGTTGTCCATTTTAAAGAAGTTAAGGGACCTGTTTGTATTTTTTAAATTTGTCTCATGACTTTATTGTCTTTTTTTATCTTAGGGTGAGGAGCATGACTCAGCTACTCCAACCAACCAGAACCATTCTACCACTTCCACAACTCCAGATGTGGCCCAGCAACAACCTGCTCCACAAGTTGCATCTGTAACCACTACTGCAGCCCCTGCTAGACAAGGTCAGGTTCCATTCAAACCTCCAGCCAGAGTTTCAGCAAGGCCATCCAACAAAACATTTAAACCGAAACAACCAATTAGAAGAAAGAGTGATGGTAAACAACATGTTCAGAAATCACAGCAGCCAAGTGTGGAAGCAGTTCAAGGACCATCTGATGAGACTCTGGCTGCAGCAAGCAGTGGAACTAAAAGGGTGTTTCAGTTCATCCCCGCCCCAAGAGTCAACAATTCTAAAAAATGATGTTCATATTTTATGAGTCTGATGTAAAATTTGGATCACACTTATTTTTATTTGTTATACATTGTGGTATCTTTTTGGCAAAACTATTATGCTAAGGTTGTCAGCTGTTATCAGACTGCATATCATGTTTTGTTAGGATTGTAATCCTTCAAACTTAAACTTTGGTTCAATGTTAAATGATCCAAACTATTTAATGTCTTTTTCACTCTAATCTCATCAACATCATATTACATATACCCACCCAACTCCAACATGTTACAGCAACAGCATATCATCATTCATCAAATGATAACTTAATACAACACTTGTGTTCTAAAGGCATAATTTAAACTGCTTTTCCACTTTTCAGCCAAGTTTGGCAACAACAGAACCTAAAATTACACTAACCACAACAACAATAAGCAAATACAAATTAACATTCTTCTTCCTCTCTAGATGCAACAACTTCTTCTCCAAATCAGTGAGTCTCTGTTCCACTACCTTCTTTCCAAGATACAGTTTCAGATCATCAACCTCGTTCTCAGTCATAAACTTGTCCAGAACTCTTACTGTTGAAACATGGTCATCTAGCCATAAGAAGAACTTGCAGTGACTGGAATTTTTCATCTGCATGTTCATCATGGCAAAACAAAAAATCACCAACTTATAATCAAAATAACTTCTTCTTAAGCTCGTATAATCAAAATCAATAAAATAAAACCACCAACTTACCTTAAAGAATGGACATCCAAAGAACAATCTATTAGGGTTCGTCGTCGTCCTCGATTTATACAATATGGCGTACACTCCACATCTACACCTAGGAGCAATGTCGTCTTTCTCCTTTGCAGCTTCCACGCATTTTATGGTCGACGGCAGTGGAACGCGTCTTGCGCTGGATGAAGCTCCATCGCTGGCCATTTACCCCTCCGCAGTACCACCACCCCCAACCTCTCACACAAATCACAACGGCTATGGCGACAGGGTTCCATTTGAAGAAATAGGGCACACACCAAAAACGACGTCGTGCGAGTGACCAAGAACTACAATGTCCCATTACTTTCTCCACTAGCACCACGTCAGCCCCGTTACCACCATCCTGAAGACACGTGCGCATATCCACGCCACATAAGCGCCAGGTAAACAGAATCCGTTACGTGTTGGACACCAAATTGAACGGGAGGACCGATTTGTACGGCGTTTTGATTGGTGAGGGGTCATTTTGTATTTTTCAATCTTGAGGGAGTTAAAAGTTCCCGATTTAAAAGATCAGGAACGAATTTGTCCTTTACCCTTATAAATTTATTGAATTATCCTTATTAGTTTATTTTTCATATATGTTTTTTAGTCATTTTTCTTTCTCACACACCCTTACCCTATTGACATCTCTAGCTTAAATTGACACTATTATTCTATCATAAAAAATTTGACATTATCTGATTCCATAACTAGAAAAAAAAAAAAAACTTTATTTGTGATGATATTAGACTTTGATTGCAACACGTCTACCCATTGGTAAAGAATTTTGAAAATGAATAAACTGTAGTCCCATTTTAATCCTTTTAAAAGTTTTTTTTTATGAGGGACAATCAATATCTCCAGCTGCATGATTGACAATTTATAGATATCCTAAATAAAATCCTAAGTAGACAACGCAAAAAAAATAATATTTTACCCATCATTAGACTACACATAAATTTTTAGAATTATCTCATTGATCAAATATAAAAAAATAAAGTATAAATAGAAATCTTTATACTCAGCAAAAGAAGAACCAAACCAAATCCTAATAGAGACTTAGGTTCAAAAAAATCAGAATCAAATTGAACAAAACAAACAAAGGTTAATCCAATAACATATATAGATTGTCAAAATATCATAAAAAAATAAACTTTTTTCGTCATTAATTTTGTTGAGTAAACGAAGAACTTTTACACCCATTCTCAACCTCCATGCTTGTCTATAAACACTCCGTGATAAACAAAATCACCGCAAACACTCAATCTCCAACAACTTTTATTGCGTTTAACCCATGGAAGAAAATTTTTTGTTTTTGTGTGTCTAAAGCTCAATAGAAAAGGAGAAGA
>NC_029785.2:130908451-130909834 GCF_000816755.2 Arachis ipaensis | reverse complement strand
CAAAAGACCTCATTTCAAGTTCTGTTTAGCGTCAAAATACGTGTGCCATCTTTTGGCTATGTCCAGTGTGGTAAGGGTTAGGTTACGTCATTAATCGCGTTGAGTTTCGGTGACGAAAAATATACGAGAGTCGGAGAGATTACTTAAGTACATTTTTTTGAATTTGAAGCCCAAATGATAACCATTAAAATTTTAAGGACTAAATCAGTACAACTTACTAATTTGATAGATTAAAATGAGACTTAGTTCTAGTAAGTAACTAGGTATGTAAAAAGAAACCTTTATTTATGATAGTTGACTTTGATTGTAAGAACTCCATAAACTGGTAAAGACTTTTAGAAGATGAATAAAATGAGTCCCATTCTTATATTTCTAAAATTTCTATGATGGAATATTATGTCCATCAATACTTCCATTTGTATGATTGAAAATTTATAGGTATTCTAAATAGACAACACAAAAAAAATAATGTTCTACCCATCATTAGACCACACATAAACTCATTTGTTGCAAGAAGTCCATCCATTGGTAAAGAATTTTGAAGATGAATTGAGGCACCATGTGGAAGCTTTCGAATTGAACCAATTTGAGCTCAATTGGCAACACTAAAGACCATTAAAATATAGCACGATTCCATGGCTCATTCAATGAGCTATTTTACCTCCGGACTCAAGAATTTGACGCCAATTAATCTCTTCATGAGCTCATTCTTCCATTTTTTCTTCTTATTTTTTGGTTGGTTATTTAGACTTTTTTTTTGGTTGGTTATTTTTATTCAAGTTGCTAATTATCATATAAAAAAATTACTTAAATAAGTTCTTTTTTTTTTTTTTTTGCCAAATTCTAAGTCTTCCACCTTTAACTATCTAATACTACTCTTATCAAATTAGCATTTTCCATTTACATGAAATCATCAATTTGAAATAAAATAAGAAATTGACCTAGTTGAGACTTGAGAATGGCCATTGCTTTTCAAAATATATATGATCCGTCGGTCAACTTTCCTCATGAATCCTAAATTCAAAATGGATTGTATGTTTAGAGACAGATAATGACAACCACCATCAAATAAGAACTCAAGGGGTGCAGATGACTGTGGTCAAGGGTTTGAGTCAGAGCTTTTAGCCTTTTACATATTTTGGCTTTACTAATTAAATCTATTACAATATATGGTGTTGGTACTTGAGAATTAATATAAGGTGATTGGGTTGAATGATTTGTCTTAATGAAAGCTCCTTTAATTTTGTTTACATTCAAAAGTTGAATGAGACACATCACACTGTGAGAATAAGGCATTCTTTTTCACACTGTCCTAATATGAATATAGTAGAACAAAAGCTCTCATTTAGTCCGAGAGCATTTAAGAAATATATTAATGCATTT
>NC_029785.2:130905806-130908410 GCF_000816755.2 Arachis ipaensis | reverse complement strand
AGACGCCATTTCCAAAAAGGAGAAAGTTTAATAGTAGGAATAAATGGCGCGTATTTATTAATTTGGGGTGTGATTTGGCGGGGGGGAATGAGAAGGGCTTTATGGTAATTTTAGAATGCAACGGAGAGTTAGGGTTTTTGTGGTGGCCGTTTTATAAAGGGGGGCTCCTCTTTTTTATTTTTGATTAGATCTGCTGCGGCCGTTGCGCGTGTGTACCCTTCCCTCTTTCTTTCTTTCTTTCTTTCACTGCCACACTCTCTCTTTCTCTTTCCTTTTCGATTCTTCTTCGCACACCACACACTCTCTTCACTCTTCACTCACTCACTGCATGCCTCTTTGCTCTCCACTCACTCCTTCATTTCTCATTCCACTTCTATCTTCTCTTCTCTTTCTATCTCTCTCTCTCTCTCTCAATTCGATCATTCCATTTGCTCTCAGATCTTGGATACTCCTATCTCAACATGGTGGATTCAACTGGAAAAGTGAGTACCTACTTACTCTAGCTTCACGATTCATGATCCTCTCTCTTTGATTCTCAACTACTCATATCTGATCACCTTAATTTGTGCTCTGATTGCAGGGATCGGACTCCGATGATGCAAGCCCTAACTCCGCCGCCGCAGGTAAAAGTCCAACAACCGAGCAGAAGAAGACGTGCGCCGACTGCGGTACCTCCAAGACTCCTCTCTGGAGAGGTGGCCCCGCCGGCCCCAAGGTAACGCCGCCACCTACTCCTACTGCCTCACCTTTCGTGATCTACCAGATCAGCTCATGGAAGGTCTTGATCTTACGTTTCTTACATTTGAATGTGATGTTTTTGCAGTCTCTATGCAATGCCTGCGGGATCAGGAGCCGCAAGAAGAAAAGAGCCATTCTCGGAATCACAAGAGGAACCACCACCGACGATGTTAAAAAGGGGAAAAGAAGCAACACCGTCGCCAATAGTAATAATAACAAGTTTGGGGATAGCTTTAGTTTCAAGAAGAGGTGGATCACAATGGCGAGGCAGAGATCGAATCCCGCGCACAGCCACAGGGACAAGTTGGGAGAGGAAGAACAAGCTGCTTTCCTGCTCATGTCTCTCTCTTATGGATCCGTTTATGCCTAAGAGAATCTCTTCAATTCTAGAATTATATTAATCAATTAATTAATTAATTAATCAATCAATTACTAAGAATATTGCAGCTAGCTTAGGCTATGATTAGATTTTGTTCTACCATGCACTTGTACCGCCTCCCCCTAACCCCCTTTCTAAGTGTATATGTAATTTGTTTCTATCGATCCATCTTGTTGAGTGTGTGATCATGAATTGTTAACAAAATCATTCAAGTCCAATTTTGGTGATTTACTCATCCTTGTTTCTCATGTTGTAATAAAATTTGACGCTGCGGTCCAATTTTTCCTTTTTCTTTTCTGTATTATCTATTCTATTCGCTCAATTTCTGCGGCGTTCAATATGAAAAGCAAATGTTGCGCTATGTAATCTTCATTTAGAATTTGTATGAAATTGAAGCGAGTGTGATTTGCTTGGTTGACAAAGTTGAAAGGGCGGGATGCTTTACACATTAGATTTAGTTGATGCCATTGTCCAATGGGATTATTTTTTTGTTCAATAATAGTGCGAATTATTATTTTAGGAAAAAAGGTATTTAACGAGAATGCTAGAATAGGTCGCAATTGGGGCAAAAAACAAAACAAATTTGAAGACGAAAGAAAAGGGGATCTTAGTTGCCGCTTGTTTGGCTCGTGCCTTTGCCAACAACTATCCTTTATCTGTTAAGGTTTTATTTTTATAAAATATTTTCTAATTATTGTATATTTTTTATACAATAAACACTTTGAAAACTTGAAAATTTAAATTTTTCAATACATAATTTGTATATTTAACACATTAACAAGATATATGATTTAAGATACATGATATTCAACTTATAAATGTTTTAGCTTTTACTATTCTTGTTTAAACGATGAGGGGAAAAAAAGAAAAAGAAGGAACTAGAATTAAAGAATAAATCTTTAATTTAATCCCTAACACTTCTATTGAAAGATTAAATGCTAATCTCCTTTATATAGTTTCAGCACCATTGTTTTCAGCCACTTCTTATTTACTTCCAGATTTCTTCTCTTCGATATATACGCTTTCAAGCAGAATTTAGACATAATAAAAGTTATATTTATATTAGTTAATAAAGCTAATTCGAACTACATATGTAAGAGAATAGATTTGTTGAAGTAAAGCCATATTTAGTTAAGATGTAATCTTACCTATTTGTTGGCGTTAAGACAAGGAAAGAAAAGGAAATGACACTATTTTTTTGAAAGAAATATCAATAGATAAAAGAAATCTTCTGACTTGGAAAAGAAATGTTCACTTCTAATCATCTAATGTGAAAGAAAATGAGGGGAAAGGATCTAAAACGCCATTTGTATCTATATTTTAGTTTTAAGAAAACAATATCTACTAACAATTGCTTTAGAGGTGGGTACTAGACTACTAGTTAAGAATATCATTAAAAAAATTATTAAAAATTAGGATCGTGCTAAGAACATTTGTTAAAATTACTTCTATTAAAAAATTTTAAAATTTTCTTCACTAAATACCTT
>NC_029785.2:130900663-130905695 GCF_000816755.2 Arachis ipaensis | reverse complement strand
AACTAATTTGATAAGTAATTTTTTATTTAATTAATGAATACTGTAAAAGCTCCAACTTTAATAGGCACAAATGATGAGTACGAGTGAATGACGGTGGCCTTGAAATGTGACGGACAAGGACACAATCACACAATGACACAAGTGTGTGAGTCTGACTGCTGATTCTTGAACCTGAATAGCCTTTGAATGTACATGTTTAATGTTTTCTAGAGTCAAACTAGCGGGAACTATGAATTTCACGTTCCCTCCTCTTTTAAAATTCTTTCCTTTTTGCCACCCTTCTGACTTTTTTGAAATACAAATTAGTGAAATTACACATTACGCAACGGGAAAAAAGATTAGATGAATCAACAAACCTAATCATGAAATTATACCGCCATTTTTTACTTGGGCAAGTCCTTACATCAATTTCACATGTGTATATGCGACACAACTGATCCCCCGATCTATAATTGTCGGTGTTGTAGCCTTGGAAGAAAGAGTTGATAGTGCCTGAAATTAGATTGCAGTGTCAAATTCTTCACAAGAATTTCGGGTGGTTATACTTATACCAACAAAATCGCAATTTAGGGCATGAAAAAAACGATGCAAGAAAAAAACAAGGCGTAACAATGAGAAACATAGATAAATAAAATTACCAAAATTGGACTTGAATGATGATTTCGTTACATTCATTCATGATCACACACTCATCATAAGGAAACAAATTACATATACACTTAGAAAAGGGTTAGGGGGGGAAGCGGTAGTACAGGTACATGGTAGAACAAAATCTAATCTAATCTAATCTAAGTCTAACTAATCTAACTCCAATAAACTCTTAGTAATTAATTAATCAATTCTAGAATTGATAAGGGGATTTAAGCATAAACGGATCCGTAAGAGAGGGACATTAAAAGAACAGCTGCTTGTTCCTCCTCTCCCAACTTGTTCCTGTGGCTGTGCGCGAGATTATTCGATTTCTTCGTCATGACTTGCCTCGCCAATGCCATAAACCGCTGCTTGAAATTCAAGCTATTATTGGCGGCGGTGTTGCTCCTTTTCCCCTTCTTAACATCGTCGGCGGTTCCTCTCGTGATTCCGAGAATGGCTCTCTTCTTCTTCCGGCTCCTGATCCCGCACGCGTTGCATAGAGACTACACAGATCGAAATAGAATGTAAGAAACGTGAGATCAAGGAATTCCATGAGCTGATCTGGTAGATCGCGTAATGAAATTGAATCGAAACACAAGGCGGCGTTACCTTAGGGCCAGCGGGACCACCTCTCCATAGGGGAGTCTTGGATGTGCCGCAGTCGGCGCACGTCTTCTTCAGCTCGGTGGTTGGACTCTTACCACCGCCGCCGGAGGAGTCCGATCCCTGCATCGCAGCACAAATTAAGGTGATCAGCTATGACTAATTAGTAATCAAAGAGAGAGGATCACGAATCACTGAATCGTGAAGCCAAGAGTAAGTAAGTACTCACTTTTCCAGTTGAATCCACCATTGTTAGGAGGTAGAAGAGAAGATCTGAGCTATAGGATGGAGCTAGGGTGAATCAGAGTCAGAATGAGAAGCGAAATGAGGTCAGAATGTTGGAAATGAAGAGCGGCGGCGGAAGAAGGCGGCGTGCAGTGAAGAGTGAGAAAAGGGGAGGTCTCACCGGCCGCAGCAGATCTAATCACAAAACAAAAAGAGATGCTTCCTCCTTTTATAAAACGCCACCTCAAAAAATATAAAAAGAAAAGAAAAAACCCTAACTCTTCGCTCATTTATTAAAATTACCGTCCTGCCCTTCTCACCCAACTCATCACCCGCCAAACCATTTCTCAATTCATCGAATGCGCGCCACTCTTTCGTGTGTTCCTTTTTCCCACTCAGTTAGTTATTCATTTACTTGCTAATAATATAATTGAACGGTAAAATGCTATGGTAGTAGTTGAAAAGAAAGGCCAAATTATTATTTATTCATTATTACACGTAAAGTAGTCGTAAAGAGACACAGCTTTCGTCACTGTATCACTACATCATTATTCAACGCAGTCTTCCCGTATATAGGTTTAATTTGAAAAGGAGGCTGGAATTAAATTACTTCCTCTTCTTTCCCCAACAGCATATTAGTAGGTTTTAACCATTAAAATTTACTATTACTATTAGTAGAAAACACAATTAACGAAATAATATCTATAATTTACCTTCATACTATGAGCAGATTTTCATCACCCTGGTGAATGACATGTCTTATCTTCGTATATTTCAATTGTTTCATGAAAATTTTTAATGTCTAAATCTTCTCCAATTTTTAATCCCTTAGCTTCTATCAACATCCGAAATTTGGACACACCAGCTGACACTTCTATACATAAAACTCACAGAATGAATCCAGACCAAATAACCCTAAGTGCTATAGACTTGTATTTATGACAAAAACTACAAATTAAAAAGAAAATTATTTTATGCAAAGTCATTATATCCTTACTGCTAAAATGGTAAGTGCTGGGGATTGGGATAAAGATGGGCAATCGATAAGGACAGCTCCTTATGTATAGATATATTTCATACTACTTTTTGTTGTGAGGGTACATCGAGCAATTATGATTTTGGTTTTTTTGTCTTACTGCTGTCTGTTTTCTCCATCTCATCCCATCGCGGTTGCAATTTGGAATTCGCAAAGTAAACCACACTTGAAGACAAGTTTATAAACCGCTCCAAATGTGTATGCTTTTAAATTTTTAATTATAGTTTTCGGAATGTAATGAAACAACTTTAGTGATCAGTAATTTTAACTTGTAACACCCATTGGTTTTAGTACAATACAACTTTTTAGCCACCGGCTACAGGCACATATCTACCATCTTGTTGCTAATTTTTGGTTCAGCATATAGTATGAAAAATGTTGTGTATACCTTGAATACATGAATTGGAACACAAATATGATCTTTTGATTTGTGAAATTTAACTTTTTTTTTTTATTTTTAAACACAAAATTGATTCTCCAATTTGTGAACTTACACAAATCTGATCCTTCGATTTGTGAACTTTAATTTTTTCAAATTTTTAAAATACAAAACTAACCCTCTAATTTATAAATTATATAAATCTGATCCTCCGATTTGTGAAACCCCAAAATTTAAATTCAATTTTCCTCAAATGGGATCATCATCCTCTAATTGAATACCTCCTATTTGTGTTTTGAAATTAAAAAAAATAATAATTGAATCTATATTAATTAAAAATATACAAACTCTCCATAACCATAAACAATACATCATGGGGATCATATCCAAAAAATGAGACTATTGATTTAGATTTAATTTGTTAGGCTGAAGCATGTTTCAAATTTGTTTATAAAGAGATTATTGATTTGAGTAAATGCTTAAAATGGTCTCTAAATTTCAAATCGCCATTCAATTTAGTCCTCGATTTTTAAAAATGACCAATTAAATCCCTGAAATTCGAAAAAAGTGCATCCCCGTTAGTCCCTCGCAGTCTAAACGTTGATGATGTGGCATTCCAGCTGTATGCTGATGTGTACCAAACTTAAATTTAATTCAAATTGGTACTTGGAATTGCTTAATAACACTCAAATTAGTCCATTTTCAATTATAAAACCCTAATCCCCAAATTATTGTCTTCTCTTCTTCGACCTCTCCGCTATCTTTCAGTTCATATTCATCCTAAACTACAACCTCAGTACACTTACCTAAAAACTATTTTAATTGCAAGTTAATGTGGTTGGATTAATTTTAAGTTCAACACATATTTAAATTATATGTATTCTTGTAGGTTCGTTCATTAAGCTAAAATATATTTTTTCACTTTTAAGAAGGTAACCATTGTCATCATCTTCAAGGTCTTAACATCACTCTCCAAGTTTGTCATCCTCCAATTGAACTCATGCAAAATTTCTTGTGAAATGGGTGCTGCACAAACTAGTTCTTCACCTCCATCAGCCCAATAGAAAAAATTACAATGGATTCATACTACAAAATAAAAAACGCAGGTGAATTCAAACTCAAAGTGAAACCATCTTAACATTTTTTTTAGAGCCATAACCTTACCTCATAGTTTGGACAACCATTAGATAGTCTACCAAGATTCTCTATCGTCGTTGAGTACTTCATTACCGTCCGAAACCCGCAATTACAGAAGATGGTGTTCTTACTTCTCCTATTGCACATTCCTTTACTGCCATAAGGTCTCCCTCCATAGATGTTCTTACTTGAGTTATTTTGACTTCTCTTCCCACCACCCATCATCACTCACGCAGACGAGAAAACAAGATGAACTGGAAGACAACAGAGAAGTCGAAGAAGGGAAGACAATAGTTTGAAGATTAGGATTTTATAATTGAAAATGGACTATTTTAAATATTATTAAGCAATTTAAGATACCAATTTGAATCAATTTCAAATTTAATACACATCAGCATACAGTTGAAATGTCACATTATCAATATTTAAACGACACCTTTGTGAGAAGGGACTAATGAAAATGCACTTTTTCAAATTTTAAGAATTTAATCGATCATTTTTAAAATATCGAAGATTAAATTGAATAATAATTTAAAATTTAAAGACTATTTTAGACATTTAATCCTATTAATTTTCATTATTACGCGACTGTGAGCCCCTTATCTTTCCAAATTGCAATGCATATACTAGCTTCAGACTTCATTTTTTATAGTATATTATTGTCAAAAGTTTTTTTTTTTTTTTTGGACGTGTATTGTCAAAAGTATTAAGTCCACAGTATTCCTGTATACTATGTACGGCTGATAAGTATGTTTTGAAGGAAGTGGATAAGGCTTCTGAGCTGATCCAAATAGAAATACCTTTTCAATTTTCAATTTTGTGTAATGTTGGCCAATATGGGCCATAGCTGGCCATTAAATACCCAATTCTGTTGGGCCTCAGCTGACTTGTAACTGTTACTAAATTTTTTTTATAACTCTAACTCTCGAAATGGAGAAGAATGCCGGCCCATAGACGTAAGTTATTGGCAGCAAATAATTAACTGGAATTTCGATCTGTCATGGACTGATAGCAGAAAG
>NC_029785.2:130897763-130900009 GCF_000816755.2 Arachis ipaensis | reverse complement strand
ATATGTTTTGGAGCAAAATAAAAAGAAGTAAAGAGAAGAGAAAAGGACAACCCGACAACTGTTGGATTATAAATCTTGAAATGTCAAAGGAAAAAAAAGAACTTGAAATCCAATGAAACTATATATTAAAATTCAGGAAACATTTTAACTCCAAGTGTCTTAATGTAGTTTGATTCAATTTATTTATTGAAGATCACATATACAGCGTGAGCTTGTGAGTAACATTTATGTTTGGTCTCCGTTGATGAATTACAAGTTCGAGGACAATAATGTCCATGCATGAGATGGGAAGAGTGAACACCTATTGTATATAAGGGACCACCGACCAAGCTTTAGCTTATTTGGAAGTAGTGTCAATAAGAAATTTGGATATGGATGCCATTGGCAGGACCCATGTTCTGCGTCACAATTTATATGTATAGCTTGTATGCCTTCCAGCTAATTAATTCCTACCAACGTTTATCCACATTTTTTTTTTATTTCTTTCTTATAATCAAACAAAAAGTAGAAGAGTGCAACGTTTTTTCTGAATAATTTAAATAATAAATTAAAAAAAAGTTAATTTTAATTTTAAAATTTAAATTTTAAATTAATTAAATTTATTTATATTTATTATTCACGTTATTCATAATCTCTGTTAGTAGACTTGATAATCAAAAGTAGGAATTTTTGTGATGGTGATCATATTACCCTTACCGTGCAATAATTAAGAGTCAATAAACTACTGTTGAATGCTTCATGTTTTTTGTGAAGGCAAAAACGAAGATAGTACAGCAAGTGCAACCGTGACTGCCCAGTGGAGAAACGAGAAACGGTTGGAATTTGGAAGGAAGCAATATTAAAAGTGCAATACCAATAATGTTCATCATGTGTAGAATGTTATTTTGCATATGGATACTTATTATTTGAAGAGAAAGGAGTTGGTGAAGCTACTTAAAGTCTGCATCTTCAAAGGTAGAGTCAAATAAAGTGTCAAGAGACATACATTTATTGAGTCGATAGCAAAAATATAATTGGAACGTTAAGGAATAGTATAGTAGGGTCTATTAAAACGGTTTAACGGTTCAAGTGTTCAAGATCCACCGATTTTATTTGAGAGTAGCATGCATAAGGCATATACACACCACCCCTAACTCGTTATAGGTTGCCCAATGCCCATTGCATCTTAAATTAATGTTGTATCGGACAGTGTTGGCAGCAACATTTAGCAGAATTGGAATCAAATCGCTATCCTCTTCTCTGATTTATTATCATTAATTACTTGAGACTAGAGACATCAAAGACATGTGATACTATTACTAATTCACTACATGAAAATTGTGAACAAATTGCAGCTCAATCATATTGTACATACATAATATTGCAATTAGAAATTCGGCAAAGAAAGAAAGAAGCATGATTACAGCGAGGAGCACCTGATGATGTCATGGGTTCAGAGAAGGGCAAATTGGGAATTTCAGCTGCTTCCAACTTGCAATTTTCAACTCCGATCCCTCATTTTTATGCCAACTTTCATAACCTTGCAAATATCTGCATTATTATTTCCACCATTTTTCTTCCCTTTTTATCAGACCAATAACATCACCACACCCCAACACAAACTACCCGCCAATACCGACCACGATCCCCTCCGAGGTGCCGCCGTAGAAGTTGACGCCGCCGGAGGGTTGTAGTAGTAGAAAGGAAAATACGGTACAATTGGGTTCGGCGGCGGGGGCATCGGGTAGTTTCTGTTGCTGGGCGGAGGATAGTAGTAGATTCCGCCGCCTCCGCCTCCGCCTCCACCTCCAGAAGACGCCGGAGGAGGCGGTGATGAGTACACATACTGAGCAGGTGGCGGAGGAGGGTAGTAGTAATAAGTGCCGGCGGAGGAAGGAGGGGGAGGGCAGTTGTTGGTGGAGGCAGGTGGCGGCGGCGAGGGTGGAGGCGGTGAATGAGGTTGGTTGCATGGGTTGTTGCAGGTGGAGCACTGCATACACTGGATCTGCTCGCGAGACGTAGCTTTTAGGTGTTGATCTGACATTGCGACACGCAAGAGAAGTGTGTTAAGGAGGAACACTGCCACTAGACTCCACCTCATTGCTGAAGAAGAAGAAGAAGAAGAAGAGAAAGAGACAAGTAAAGTGGAGTGGAGTAGTACTAATAAGTAATAAGAAGAAAAAGCCTAAAAGTGTGGCTACTCAATTCAAACACTGTTTCTTGTAATGTGCTGGACCTCTCCCTTATCTTTTAAGCTAACACATCAC
>NC_029785.2:130896374-130897173 GCF_000816755.2 Arachis ipaensis | reverse complement strand
TACATAGTATAGGTTAATATTTTGAGATGAACAATATGTAATTTTTTATTAATGATGCAACCCTTTGCTCCATACTTTGGTTATGTAAACTTGCTTGTTCCCCTTAGTACTTAAAATGTAGAATGCGTAATGGCATTGACATAAGGAAGAGAGTAGAGAGACGCGTGGTCCACGTGGTTCTTTTGCCGTTGGATGACCTTCACTAAACTCTAATCATGTGTCGTATAGTGTAAAATACATTTTCATTTTGAATTTCCTGTAACTTGACAAAATAACCTCTCTTTAATTTGTTTCAATTTAACCAACAACAAAAACTTGTCTGCTGCTCCCATCTGTTAAAATAATTCCACTTGCTATGAGATCTTCCATTCGATACAATGAAATATACAATACTCAGTGGCCGATATTAAAATCATCACACTATTGGAAATCCTTGTGACACAAACAGTCAAACGATAAGAAACCATTAATAATAATTAATAAGCAAAGCCACTGAACTACCTTTTACGGTTCTAATCAAAATATATAAACAGGGCATGCACGCATACTGCTTAAACAGCTATCAAATCATCTTCAGTTCTTTCAGATTTGGGTTTGGACAACCTAGAACAGAAGACGGTTTTAGAATAAAGAAGGGGAAAGCAAGACAGAGATAATGATGGTAGAATTTCACAGGAAAATGGTAACATCATTCAGACAGTGAAGATAGGCTCGAGAGAAAAGTTAGTGAGAGAAGACAGAAAATAAAAGGTGGTTGCAATAATAGTTCAAGATCAATTAGGGCCTTAGCATAAACGTA
>NC_029785.2:130869984-130895362 GCF_000816755.2 Arachis ipaensis | reverse complement strand
GTGTTGTGTGTTGTTGCGGCGAGGATATGCAAACGAGATTTGCAGCAGAGGAAGAGGATGAGAGAATGGCAGAAATTGAAATTGGATGAAAAATCTAGCAGACATGCTTCTCTTCTCTGAATGCTTCTAATCTGAAATAAAAAAGAAAAGAAAAAAAGTTAAAAAAATAAAAAAATTGAGGGATTAAAATCTAATTAGTAATTTTTTCAAAAAAAAAAATGGTATATTTTGTAATTATTTTAATGATGGTTAATTATACTCCTACAAAATAGTAGGAGTAAGGAATCCATGGCCGACATAAAAATATCATAGAGTTGTTAAGTAAAATTGTCAAGTGCTTCAATTTGAAATGTTAAACGGCCGTTGAGGTGAGGTTAAATAGAATTAGACCTTTTTGGTTGGAACTGGTGGTGGATGGTGGTGTTGTGCGTGTGTGCGCTCGCGCTCGCATATTTTGATTTGACTTCGGCCAATAGAGAATGCGGGCATGTGGTTACTATTTTATTAGGCCATGAATTCCTTACTCCTATTTTTTTGTAGGAGTATAATTAACCATCATTAAAATAATTACAAAATATACCCCTTTTTTTTTGAAAAAATTACTAATTAGATTTTGATCCCTCAAATTTTTTTATTTTTTAACTTTTTCCCTTTTCTTTTTGATTTCATATTAGAAGCATTCAGAGAAGAGAAGCATGTCCGCTAGGTTTTTCATCCAATTTCAATTTCTGCCATTCTCTCATCCTCTTCCTCTGCTGCAAATCTCGTTCGCATATCCTCGCCGTCGCCGCAACTTGCTGCCGCCGCCGCGCAAGACTCTGCCTCAACGCTTGGAGGTTAGTTAATCATTAAGTGAAAACTCAGGTGAAGTTGACTTCACGTGAAGTTGATACCTGAAAGCCGTTGGATGAAAATTTAGTCAAATCAGTCAAATCATCTAACGGCTCTTAGGTATCAACTTCACGTGAAGTCGATTTCACCTGAGTTTTCACCTAATCATTATGCCTTTTCAATTCATCATTTCATATGTTTTTTCTTTGTTCTTTGCACTGTTACTTCTTCAATCTCTTTGACCCTCTCTTAGACTTTGACCTCCTCACACACGCACTTTCTATGTTGTAAATGGTTAACACACGTTGTGGTTGTTGTTGGTGGTGGTAATGGTGGTGTTTCTCATGTCAACTCTCTCTACTTGCTACTATATTTATTAGTTTTTGGTGTTTTTATTGGCTTATTCATATGGTAGTTGTAACCTTGGCAAAAACCATGTTTCATTCAGCGAGTGTTCAACAAGAACATGGTCTTATCCATGATTTTGTATCCCATATTGGTCGATTTGCCTTTGATTCCAGGTTCTTCACCTTTGGCTCTGATAATTGCGCTTTAGCTTTTTCAAATTACTTGCACTTCAATGTCACAAAGCAAAGTGTGTGTTCTGCTGCTTCTACTTGGAGGCAGAGGGGATTCGAATTTGAATTTCAGAAGATTTTTTAATGATTTCAACACAGCTATTAGGTTCCACACTCAGAAATTACCAATTGGATTTGATTCTTCCAGCCTTGATTCTGGGGATAATAGTGATGATATTGCTGTACTACTCAGTAGTTAGGAAGAATGTTATTGTCATGAAAACGAAACAAAATTGAGTGTAAAGACCAATCAAATCTGAACTTTGAGCATGAGGGGATCAAATCCTTGTTGAACCATTCCCTTTTCAACGTCAAAACCTCAACTAGCAAAGGTTGAGGTTTATACTCTTGTTATGGCTTGATGCTAGTTTATGGCGAATCATTTCATGGTTCTTTTGCCTTCAGGTAGTGATTGCCAAGAAGAGTTCACACAGCTGGTAAAGACTTGAAATTCATCCCAAAAAGACATCGGGTGGAGTGAGGGACTCATTTGGTAGTGGTAGTGATTGCTAATTCATAGTAGGGTAAATCGAATTGGGGACTTTGCTTTGCATTCTCTTTGGTGTATCATTGAATTGACTCTGAGCTGGACCAAGATCCATGTCATTGACACCCATTCTTAGGATAATATTTGCGGCATTACACTTTTTTGGTGGATCCAAAATGTTCTAGAAGTTTAATCTTGTTGTCCATTGAATATAATCATGCAGATTGCATTATCTGGTTTGCATATATTGGGAGCTGCAGTATTCTTTGACTATAGCTAGTCTGCCGGTTTGTGGCAGCCAAAGCCTCTATTTGCAGTTCTCTGCTATCCAATTCTCTTATGCTACAGTTACATTAGGTTAACCTTTAACTTTTAGACACCTCCTTCACAATCAACGAACACCGTTTTGCACAATGGATTGCCATCCTTTGTGTTAACACTTTCCTTGTTCCCTTGTGTTTCAGACCTTTCGGCTCAGCCTAGTGTGCTCCGTGCATCATCCGAGATTGTTATAATGTGAAGCATTTTATTTTTTATTCCATCATAGAAATGAAAAAAAGAAAAATTCGCTATCCTTCATTCGTTAGTGGATTTGTTGTGTTCTTTGTCACATTGATCTATTCAAATATTATGTTTGTTACATGTTAGACTATTGCTATTTACTATTATGAACCAAAGTTTAAAGTCTTGCTTGCCTGTTTCTATCACCTCTGTTTGATTACTGGTGATTGTCTTTAACATATCACCTCTGTTTGATTACTGGTGATTGTCTTTAACCTATGGTTATTTGTATTTTGAATGATGAATATGCCTTATGTTACCACTAATTTTTGAGTGCCGAAAATATGTTTAAATTAAAGGTAGTTGTAAGTATCCATCACCTTTGGTGTGGCACGTAATATTGTTATTGTTGAAAGTCAATATCTTTATGTAATTATGTATGAAATGATGCAAGTCTAATCCAAAATTCACTGATCAGAAAACATGGGTTCCACAAACTTCTTTTTCCTCAGATTATGGTTAGAGTATGATGCGATTTTGTTGCCGAAATCCTATTAGAAAAAGAAATGTTTACTTTTTGATCCCTCTCTCTAGATTTGATAGAATTATAGCTTAATCTGTTAAAACTTTACAACCTTTGGAGTTTCAGGTGTTTTGATTTCATTTGAATCATGCTTAACTGTGGCTAGATGTCTTTGTAAATTAACTGATCCAATTCCATGCTTGCTGATTGCAGTAATATTTTCTCTTAAAATTTGTGTGCTGAGAACTAGTGAGGATTCTCTTGAAGTGCCTTCAAATCCCAAATAAGAGGACTAGTGACAAAGGTCCTATTGAGACGAAGCATCAAGCTGAAAGAAGTAAGATTGTTGTGTCAAATAAGAGTGAGCCAAAACAGAATTTGCAGCTAATTGATTTTGCAGCGCAGCTCAGAGACTGAGCAGGGAGTAAAAGCCTAGCCCAGCTAATTCTCTTTTTGCCTTTTTAACTTTTAACCTTACTCTCTCATTTTCATATTTATCATAGCAAGTCTTTTTGACAAATTATTCAAACCAACAACTACTAACCACTTGAACAAATTATTCAAATACCAATTTGGGATACGGTATTCAGTAAGCAAATAACAAAACATTAAAAAACCACACAATTTCAACAACAACCCATGGTTTTGATGGATAATAATGAAAACTTGGTGCTGAATTCCATAGAATTGTCACTTCCTAAATGCATATCTTATCAAAATTCATGCTGGAGTATTCATTTTATATAATATGCGCCAAAAGAAATTAATGGCATAGATCCAATAAATTACTATGGAAAGCCAGATTACAAGCTTACCACCCAAGGCGTCCTTCTATGACCACCTAGCACCTTTACGCAACTTCCAGTTTCACAATCAATTATCTTTACTGTGTGGTCACCCCTGTACATGGCAAACAAACAAATTCAATCACCACATAAATCTTAAATTCAATTTGGTAAAGCTTTAATCTAAACAGTCTTATTTTTTTTTAGAGCAGCAATTGATATAAATTTCAACAGAATCATGAAGGTGCAATTGATATATACAAAACAACACTTAAACACCAAACCTCAATTATAAATTAGATACTGAAATTATAAAAGCACTTCAAATATTGCTACATACACAGCTCCTTTTAAATGCAGTTCCTAGGCATTAACGGCATAACTCATGAGCTTTTTAAAAATTTCCTATGAATAGAATTTTGTCATTCCCGAATAGATTAAATCCACGGCATAATTAAGTTAGAGTAAAACACCTATTTGATACCTAAAAGATTAAAACCCTTATAAATTAGCTCCAAAAGATATTATATTCTCATATGCTATCTGAATGATCAATATACTAACAACTTATCATGAGGCGACCAATCAATAGTTGCATACACATAGTTATCACCTACTTCAGCTTTTGCTTGAGTTTCATTAGCCAAAAGTGATGAGAACTCAAGAAGCACAGAGAGAACTCAAGAAGAAACAATGCAAGATGGATTAACATTATTAGATCAAAATTCAAAATTACTAATACTAGTTTTTTTATTTGGATTATATCTGGTCAAAGTAACTCAATTATATCTAAAACTCCTGTATCTTAATTCTTAATCGCTTTTGACACAATCAATCAAGTAATAGTATCATATTGGTTATATTAAAACAATGATTATTTTCTTGATGGAACCTAATGGAAAAAGAAGTAATGAGGTAATAATGTGCATGAAGAAAGTAGAGAAGTGAAAGAAACTAATACCCATCCCTGGTTCACAGAGAACAAAGTCATTGTTCTACTTTGTGTACCTCTGCATCAGCAAGAAAATTAAAATTCCATGAAACCAAAACCAAAATTAACAATCAAGTAGTGGCACAATCACAAAATTAACAATTGCAGGGAGTGGACCAAAATCAAAATTCGATGGAACCAAAACCAAAATCAAGAAGAGGAAAACCCTAAATTCGGTAATTTGATAACATCACATCACAAGAAATGAACCGAAATAGAACTTCCATGAAATTATTAGGAAGAAATAAGCAATAAAGAGCATCGAGTCAATTATCAAAGCCTCATGAAAGATGAAATGCTAGAAAAAATAATTAAGAGTGAATACAAAATCAAAATTGATAACATTATTGAGAGAGGATGTAATTAGAATAATTAGCATATAACAATCATTGAAGTAATTAGAACAAGAGGATGTGAATTTAGTTACAGATCTAATTAGAATGCAAATTGAGAAACAGATCGAGGAGGCGAAGGAACGTTACTGGCTAAGGAGAAGCTAGCAGAGCAAAAGCTCGAGGAAGGAGGAGAAGCTCACAGGCGCAAAAATAGGGTTTTGCGCAGCGACGGTGGAAGCAGGTTGCGCGGCGGCGGCGGATTAGTCCTCGCGTCGTCTGAGGTGTGTTGCGGTGGCGAGGATAAGCGAACGAGAAGAGGATGAGAGAATAACAGTGATTGAAATTGGAAGAAAAACTCTAGCATTTCCCAACTTCTTCCACTGTGAACAACTCCCTGGCATCATGATCCGCTACTCAGATCAGATGCATCTATAGTAACGAATAGCTCTTCCGCAAGTCGTAAGGTACAGGGTCTAGAACTTCCATTCTGCTAGGGTTCTCTGAATCTAAAATAAAAAAGAAAAGGAAAAAAGTTAAAAAATAAAAAATTTGAGAGATCACAATCTAATTAGTAATTTTTTCAAAAAAAAAGGGATATATTTTGTAATTATTTTAATGATGGTTAATCATACTCCTACAAAAAAGTAGGAGTAAAGAATTCATGGCCATAATAATTTACTGATTAACGGTAAATTTTTAAATAAAATTTAGATTCACACAAATTAATTATTAATCTACCAAATTGAGAGATACATTGAGAAATAAAAACCAAAAATCGTACGAATATAGCCCCATTAGTTACCAAATATCATTGAAATGTATGTAATATTGTACTAGTGCTAGCAGAAAAAAAGGACAATTAAAATTAAGCTGTACAAGACTTTCTCTACAGCAACTGGATATGGCAGCGAAACCAAGAAAACTTGGCAGGATGCCAGGATATATAAAGAACATAGATAAAATATAGGATTTTTATGGTGTGGAGCCTGGAGGAACGCACGATAATTGTTATTTTCTAAGACAGAAATAGAAAAAGAGAGATAAAGGCGAAGGATATTCGATTTCCAACTTGTCTGTCTCCGTTCGTCACACAACAACCGCACTTTCTTTTGTTCTGCCCGAACTGTAATTCGTTCTTCTTCTTTTTCTTTTTCTCTCTTCCTTTTCTCTAAATTTTGAACTTTTTTATTCTACAATCGAACTTTTCCTTTACAAATTACCCAATTCGCCACCCGTTGTTCTAATCGATCGCTTTGTATCGGACGTTGCCAAGCATACTTGGGGATTAAAGGGCTCCACTTTCCTAATTGGCTCGGTCACTCACTCTTTTCTCACTCTCACTCTCTCAATGTTCTGACCTCTGCCGTCCGCCATTCGCTGCCGATCGCCTGCGTCTCCTTCGTCTGCTCGGCTACGCGCACAGCCGCACGTCGCTCTCTATTTTCTGCTATGCTTCTCCGTACTCTCGCAGTCTAGCTCTCTGTTCTGCTTTGATGCACGTCAAGTCTCTACCACCGTTCGTCGTGTCCTCTGCCATCGTTCGTTCGCGCACAGCCGCACACGTCCGAACGTCCCTGCACGACTGCGCCGCTTCTCTGCCTGCACGATTACGCCGCTTCTCTGCCTACACGATTGCGCCGCTTCTCTGCTCCATTCAGGTATGTTTTATAAGAAAAATTTCGTTGTTGTTACTTGAGTTTGTTACCGAATTACTGCATTCTTTAGTTGTTATTGTTACTGACTTCAATTTTTTAGTTGTTCTGTGATAGTCTGAGCTTTGAATGTCTGAATTCTGATCATTGTTAATTCATTTTTCATAATTGTAATCTGTAAAGGGAAAAAGGGTTCTCTCTTCTCCATATTTCCCTTCTCCCTGTATTTTTGCATTTTGCTGAAAAAATTGCTAATCAATAAATTTGCCTTGTTGCTGTCTAAATGTTGCTGTAAATCGGGACTTTACTAGGATTTGTTAAATTTGTTGCTGTAACTTGAATTTGTTGCTGAATTTGTTGCTTCCTAGTCACAGAATCATAACAGAATGCTAAGTCAGTGCTTGGTTGATTGGCTTTGCTCACTGATTGTATTTGATGATAGATTTTAAATTGATAACTTCTAAATTTTAAATTGCACTGCCCATATTACTGATTCACTGTTCCTTCGGTGTTTTTTGTTGTTGTTAATCATTGTGATGAGCTTTGTTAAAATTGGGTTGAAAAATGTTAATCTTTCTTCATTTTTCATTGTTCTTAACTTCTGTTCTTATTAAAAAAATTGCAATTGGTGATCTTTTGATTTATTATATGCTTCATGTTTTTAATTTCACTCTGCTTCTAGGCTTTGAAATCAGTTTATGATAACTGTGATCCAATTATTTAGTTGGATAACTGATGTAATTATTGAGTTTAAGAGATTGAGTATTTTTGTTCTCATTATTAGTAAGACATGGATAGTTTAGAATTTTCTATTTCTTTCCCTTACTTCTGAAGTTCGTCATTTCGTGTTGGCTTCAACTTTCAAATGGGAATTAGGAGCTGGTGAGTGGTGAAGATAACAACATCTTCTGGAACTGAGTCTGTTGTTTCACTGCCTGATGGGAAAGTAAGATATGATCTAGAATTACGATAGTACACAGTGATGTTTTTTCCATTTGGCTGGACTCAGTGAGACAACTGGGAAATATTCTTGTTTGGTCTGATTAACCAACTTCAATATTTAACCTTGTTAATCATATCTTGTACCATTCAGACAAAAGTAGGGCCTATTTTGGTTGCCATAAATTCCTTCAAGAAAGTTCCTCTGTATGATAATGATTATATTAATGATTATATTAAAGCCTACAAGCATAAAAGAATTAAAAGAGCCTGTTTTGTTTTACTTTTTGACTCAATTGTTAAGTTAATATTGTCTATCTTTAACTTGTGCACTGCAATTATTTTGCATATTTTGATGATTAATTACATTTAGTTGGTGATAGTTTGTGTAGGGATTTAAATTTGAAAGATATTTTATGATGTTTATTTATAATTTACTTATTATTTTATCATGAAACGGTTTTTCCGGTTGAACCACGGCTAGACCGGTTGGATCAATAAACCAGTGAATCAGTAAATAGAGCAGTTTGATGACCGATCCGGTTTTCAGAACCTTGAGTCCCTGCCCTCCTCTCTTCTCTCTCACTCTCACACCAAAATGAATCCCTAATTTCACCCAACTAACCCTATCAGAGCAAACACCGCCACTACCGTCATCCCCCAGCCGCCACCACTCTTCTCTTCATCACCGTCTCTGTGCTTGTCGTGAAGCCCCACCAGCCACCGTCACCCCAGCCTGCCGCTGTGATCGTCGTCGTCGGCAGTGACAGAGGGTGCCATCGTCATCGTCGTCCTCGATCCTCTTCTCCTCTACATCACGCGAACGGTTACTCAATCCTCTTCAAGTGCGTCCTCTCCTCTCTGAATCTCTGCCCGGAGCCTCGCCTGGAATCTCTGCTCGGGGCCTCGCCGTCGCAAACTGATCCTCTTCTGAGATCACTGTCACCGCCGTTCCTCCCTCACCGTGTCTCTAGTAAGCCGCTGCTTCTTCAGTTTCGATTTTTAAGATTCTGGCTTCTGACTTGATTTTTTTTACTAGATTCTGAGTTCGGATTGTGTTCTGCGTTAGGTTGTTGCTTAATGTGATTCTGAATTTAGTTTGGATTGTTTCACTTAGTTTTTCTGTTTCTGGATTTTTTGGATTTGGAGGTTGAGTTGTCTGTATTATGAGTTTTTGTTGTTGAAAAGCATTGATTTTGTTGAACCTAGTTAGGGTTTGGTTAGTTATAAGAGGCTTGTTGCATTCTAATGGCGATTTCAGGCAGCTGCCAAGTGTCGAGATTTAGGAGCACGCAGTGGTCTTCCATATCATGTTGATGACCCACGCATGCTTCCTTCATGCAGTAGATTTTCTTCCAGTTATGCTTTTTCCACAATAAGAGATTTCATCAATGTGTTTTTCAATTGAATTGTATATTAGCAACCCAAAAAGGGATAATTGAATTGTATATTAAGAGAATTGACGTTGAATAATTAGCCTTGACTTGACAATGTTGCCAAGATCTTCAATTTCTAGCAGTTTGAGTGGAAATTCTTTGTCTCGTTTAGTTGTTTTAAAGTCATCAATAAATTTAGTGAAAATTAAGTCATTTAGTTTTCAATTTAACTCGATCAGTATACTATCAATGAATTTTTCGTCTTCAATTTTATTATATCTTAAATTTTTATATACTAATGGATATTTTATAGGAATATGTATTACTCTCTAATGGTCATAATCATAATAATATATTCCTTAAAGAACAATATTTAAAATTGTGAAATTGTGGACCTTTAATACTAAATTATGAATAATTTATTATGTAAAATTGTAAAATTATGAATTTTATTAAGTTAGAAATTATTGAATTTATATATTTAAAGTTTTATATATAGGTTTTTTATTAATTTTATTTAATATTTAATTAAACCGGTTGAACTCCAGTTGAACTCCGGTTGAACCTCTGAACCAGTGAACCAGTCACTCTACCGGTTCATTGACTGGTCCGGTTCTCATAACCTTGGTTCTAAAGTACTTGTTATAATTGTAGTACTATTTTAATTTATTATGTATTTTGAGGTTGAAATTGTTAATTTTGAATGCGTATATTTGATATATATTATATATGATATATACATATTTTAAAAAAAAAGTGTAATAGGTAAACTCTTACAAGTCTATGAGTCGAGTCTAGGTCAGTTTTACGAGTTTATTTAGACTCGCGAGTTTGACAATCTTGAGTGTAAGATATTAAAGGCTTCATTCCACCTTGGTGTGCTTGATGAATGCAACTTCTATGTTATTGGTAATCCTAAATTTTTCAACCATTTTGCTTTCCATTCTACTTGCTCATTCTTCTCTTGTGAAATTCATCCTGTTTTTGCTCTAGGAATGTATGTAATAGTTTAATGCTTTGAGATTTTATCTTTCTTGTTATTCTGTTTTTATTTTCTTTACACCTTTCAGATCAGACAGAAGAGGGGGAAAAATGGTGAAATCATCACAATATGAAAGATTCTCAAAGGATTTTGTAATGGGAGGGGTAGCAGCAATCATATCGAAGAGTGCCGCGGCACCAATCGAGAGAGTGAAACTTCTATTGCAAAACCAAGCTGAAATGATTAAAAGAGGGCAACTCAAGAAACCATACAGGTATTAGACAACTCTAGACCCTTCTCAAGTTTGTGAAGTAAATAGGTCATGGCTCATTGTAATCTTCCACAGTTTTTATTGCTTTTCCATGTATCTCTTAGTAATATAGATAAAATAAGGAAGTGGAAATAGAAAACATAGCATGGATCTGGCATGTGCTGCATTTGTATCCATCTTGTATTGAGTTCGGTCTGCACAAGCATCCTGCGTTAGCACAGGGTCCGGGGAAGGGCCGCATCCAAAGGGTGTAATGTACGCAGTTTAACATGATAATTACATTAGTAGCTGTTTCCACGCTTGAACCCGTGACCTAGATCACACAGAGACAACTCTATCATTGCTCTAAGAGGAAATATGTTATTCTATTGCATTTTGGTGGGATGATGCAAATATGTGTTGTAATAGCCAATCTCATTTTTCTGAAATGTGTCTAGTTTGTTTGCAATTAACACTGGAAGCCTTCTATGTGCTTTTATTGTCAATGCATGTCTAATAGCATCAGCAAGGTATTGGCACTAAAATAAAATAATGGCCAATACATATGGAAGACTATTTGTTTTTACTGCTGTATATTCCCATCAATAATGTGATTGTGTGTCAACTTTCAAATAATGGTTTTCTGTGTTTGTTTGAAATAATGTTTGAGCAAACAGTTGATTGGTCTATAGGCTTTCAATTTTGCATTCAAAGGTTACTTCAAAAGCATTTTTGGGCAATCCAAAGAGAGAGATGGGTACATTAAGTGGTTTGCTGGAAATGTGGCTTCAGGAAGTGCCGCGGGAGCAACTACTTCACTGCTTCTTTATCATTTAGATTATGCACGAACACGATTGGGCACTGATGCATTGGAGTGTCGTGCTACCGGTCAGCGCCAGTTTAAGGGGCTAGTTGATGTGTACCGTAAAACCTTGTTAAGTGATGGAGTTGTTGGCTTATACAGGGGATTTGGGGTGTCAATAGTGGGAATCACAATGTACCGAGGGATGTACTTCGGGATCTATGACACCGTGAAGCCTATCATTTTAGTTGGGCCTTTCGAGGTAAGAAGTACTTATATTTTTGAAGGAGAGCTCAATGTTTCACAATGAATAGGAAAAGTTGTAGTTGATACTTGATGCTTTAACTGAAAATTCTTATGGTATCTTGACAAGTAATCTGTTTAGTCTGTTTCAGTTTCACAATAATATGTGGGCCCAATGTTGAAGTGACCCTTGATTACGCAGGTTTCCATGAGATGATCAAACCCTTGAGTTTGAGTATTCATCTTCAGGGCATTTAGCAAGTCAGATAACAGTATTTCAGATGACTAGTCACTTAGCACTAGTTCAGTTCTTTGATGATCCTTCTTTCTAATCTGAGCCTTTCTCATTTATTTCTCCACAGGGAAATTTCTTTGCTAGTTTCTTCTTAGGTTGGAGCATTACAACATCAGCAGGGGTTTGTGCATACCCGTTTGACACACTGCGTCGGAGAATGATGCTAACATCTGGACAACCAAACAAGTATTATAACGCAAGGCATGCATTTCGTGAGATTGTTCGTCAAGAGGGTTTTTTAGCTCTATTCCGAGGTGTTACCGCAAATATGCTTCTTGGTGTCGCAGGAGCTGGGGTGCTTGCTGGATATGATCAGCTCAACTGCTTCTCATCTAGGCACTAGTATGCAGGTTCTGAGGGAGAAATACAATTTGAACCTAGAAAACCTATCTACCATTTAGCTTGACTTCAAAGTGCAATTCATTTATGGTGAATGCTATGGTGCCTAAATCATGATGCCTAACTTACTAAAAAAGGTAAAAAAATAATATTTAATAAACTTTTAAATATTTTAGTTTTACTTTATATATTTTATTTTTTACTTATAAAAGTAAGTTAGGCAATTTAGGCACCACAATAAAAGGCACCATAGAATCTACCTTCATTTATATTCTGGACTGTGAATATTGTACATGGTCAGACATCCATTATTTTGTTAACACAATTCATTTACTTTTTATAGGAGATAAAATGATAGAAGATAAATATTAGCATATTGTTTATTCTGATATACGTACTCAATTTCCTAAACCTTAACCATTGTGTATCGGATAGTATTTCAAGATTTTGACCAATGAGCTTATGAAATAAAATGAAGAGAATAAACCAAAGTGAGGCTGCCATTGATCAGGAAGTAAAAACTGTTATGATTAGGAAGATAAACAGCAACAAGTGGAATCGTACTACTGGAGCAAATAATTGAAGAACCCAAAGAGCTTAAAATTATTGATTAATGGTGCTTGGTGGTACATGTTTAGCTTTCAGAACCTTGTTTAGAACACACACAATAACGTTCCGTATCCAGTAACGTTCTTTCGCCTCCTCGATCTGCTTCTCAATTTGCATTCTAACTTCTGACTTTTAGATCTGTAACTAAATTCACATCTTCTTGTTCTAATTACTTCAATGATTATTATATGCTAATTATTCTAATTACATCCTCTCTCAATAATGTTTTCGATTTCGATTTTTGTATTCACTCTTAATTATTTTTTCTAGCATTTCATCTTTCATGAGGCTTTGATAATTGACTCGATGCTCTTTATTGCTTATTTCTTTTTAGTAATTTTATGGAAGTTCTATTTCGGTTCAATTCTTGTGATGTGCTGTTATCAAATTACCGAATTTAGGGTTTTTCTCTTCTTGATTTTGGTTTTGGTTCCATCGAATTTTGATTTTGGTCCATTTCCTGCGATTGTTAATTTTGTGATTGTGCCACTACTTGATTGTTAATTTTGGTTTTGGTTCCATGGAATTTTAATTTTCTTACTGATGCAGAGGTATATAAAGCAGAACAATGACGTTGCTCTCTGTGCACCAGGGATGGGTATCAATTTCTTTCACTTCTCTACTTTCTTCATGCACATTATTACCTCATTACTTCTTTTTCCATTAGATTCCATCAAGAAAATAATCATTGTTTTAATATAACCAATATGGTACTATTACTTGATTGATTGTGTTAAAAGCAATTAAGAATTAAGATACAGGAGTTTTAGATATAATTGAGTTACTTTGACCTTATTAATCAGTAGTTTTGAATTTTTAGATATAATCCAAATAAAGAAGCTAGTATTAGTAATTTTGAATTTTGATCTAATAATGGAAATCCATTTTGCATTGTTTCTTCTTGAGTTCTCTCTGTGCTTCTTGAGTTCTCGTCACTTTTGGCTAATGAAAGCTCAAGCAAAAGCTGCAGTAGGTGATAACTAAATGTATGCAACTATTGATTGGTCGCCTCATGATAAGTTGTTAGTATATTGATCATTCAGATAGCATATGAGAATATAATATCTTTTGGAGCTAATTTATAAGGGTTTTAATCTTTTAGGTATCAAATAGGTGTTTTACTCTAACTTAATTATGCCGTGGATTTAATCTATTCGGGAATGACAAAATTCTATTCACAGGGAATTTTTGAAAAGCTCATGAGTAATGTTGTTAATGCCTAGGAACTGCACTTAAAAGGAGCTGTGTATGTAGTAATATTTGAAGTGCTTTTATAATTTTTCAGCATCTAATTTTAATTTATAATTGAGGTTTGGTGTTTAAGTGTTGTTTTGTATATATCAATTGCACCTTCATGATTCTGTTGAAATTTATATCAATTGCTGCTCTAAAAAAAAATTAAGACTGTTTAAATTAAAGCTTTACCAAATTGAATTTAAGATTTATGTGGTGATTGAATTTGTTTGTTCGCCATGTACAGGGGTGACCATACAGTAAAGATAATTGATTGTGAAACTGGAAGTTGCGTAAAGGTGCTAGGTGGTCATAGAAGGATGCCTTGGGTGGTAAGCTTGTAATCTGGCTTTCCATAGTAATTTATTGGATCTATGCCATTAATTTATTTTGGTGCTTATTGTATAAAATGAATGCTCCAGCATGAATTTTGATAAGATATACATATAGGAAGTGACAATTCTATGGAATTCAGCACCAAATTTTCATTATTATCCATCAAAACCATGGGGGGTTGTTCAAATTGTGTGATTTTTTAATGTTTTGTTATTTGCTTACTGAATACTGTATCCCAAATTGGTATTTGAATAATTTGTTCAAGTGGTTAGTAGTTGTTGGTTTGAATAATTTGTCAAAAAGACTTGCTATGATAAATATGAAAATGAGAGAGCAGGGTTAAAAGTTAAAAAAGGCAAAAAGAGAATTAGCTGGGCTAGGCTTTTACTCTCTGCTCAGTCTCTGAGCTGCGCTGCAAATTCTGTTTTGGCTCACTCTTATTTGACACAACAATCTTACTTCTTTCAGCTTGATGCTTCGTCTCAATAGGACCTTTGTCACTAGTCCTCTTATTTGGGATTTGAAGGCACTTCAAGAGAATCCTCACTAGTTCTCAGCACAAATTTTAAGAGGAAATGTTACTGCAATCAGCAAGCATGGAATTGGATCAGTTAATTTACAAAGACATCTAGCCACAGTTAAGCATGATTCAAATGAAACCAAAACACCTGAAACTCCAAAGGTTGTAAAGTTTTAACAGATTAAGCTATAATTCTATCAAAGCTAGAGAGAGGGATCAAAAAGTAAACATTTCTTTTCCTAATAGGATTTCAGCAACAAAATCGCATCATACTCTAACCATAATCTTAGGAAAAAGAAGTTTGTGGAACCCATGTTTTCTGATTAGTGAATTTTGGATTAGACTTGCATCATTTCATACATAATTACGTAAAGATATTGACTTTCAGTAATGACAATATTATGTGCCACACCAAAGGTGATGGATACTTGCAACTACCTTTAATTTAAACATATTCTCGGTACTCAAAAATTAGTGGTAACGTAAGGCATATTCATCATTCAAAATACAAATAACCATAGGTTAAAGACAATCACCAGTAATCAAACAGAGGTGATATGTTAAAGACAATCACCAGTAATCAAACAGAGGTGATAGAAGCAAGCAAGCAGGACTTCAAACTTTGGTTCATAATAGTAAATAGCAATAGTCTAACATGTAACAAACATAATATTTGAATAGATCAATGTGACAAAGAACACAACAAATCCACTAACGAATGAAGGATAGCGAATTTTTCTTTTTTTCATTTCTATGATGGAATAAAAAAGCAAATGCTTCACATTATAACAATCTCGGATGATGCACGGAGCACACTAGGCTAAGCCAAAAGGTCTGAAACACAAGGGAACGAGGAAAGTGTTAACACAAAGGATGGCAATCCATTGTGCAAAATGGTGTTTGTTGATTGTAAAGGAGGTGACTAAAGGTTAAAGGTTAACCTAATGTAACTGTAGCATAAGAGAATTGGACGGTAGAGAACTGCAAATAGAGGCTTTGGCTGCCACAAACCGGCAGACTAGCTATAGCCAAAGAATGCTGCAGCTCCCAATATATGCAAACCAGATAATGCAATCTACATGATTCTATTCAATGGACAACAGGATTAAACTTCTAGAACATTTTGGATCCACCAAAAAAGTGTAATGGAACAAATATTATCCTAAGAATGGGTGTCAATGATATGGATTTTGGTCCAGTTAAGAGTCAATTCAATGATACACCAAAGAGAATGCAAAGCAAAGTCCCCAATTTGATTTACCCTACTATGAATTAGCAATCACTACCACTACCAAATGAGTCCCTCACTCCACTGGATGTCTTTTTGGGATGAATTTCGAGTCTTTACCAGTTGTGTGAACTCTTCTTGACAATCACTACCTGAAGGCAAAAGAACCATGAAATGATTCGCCATAAACTAGCATCAAGCCATAACAAGAGTACAAACCTCAACCTTTGCTAGTTGAGGTTTTGACGTTGAAAAGGGAATGGTTCAACAAGGATTTGATCTCCTCATGCTCAAAGTTCAGATTTGATTGGTCTTTACACTCAATTTTGTTTCGTTTTCATGGCAATAACATTCCTCTTAACTACTGAGTAGTACAACAATATCATCACTATTATCCCCAGAATTAAGGCTGGGAGAATCAAATCCAATTGGCAATTTCTGAGTGTGGAACCTAATAGCTGTGTTGAAATAATTAAAAAACCTCCTGAAATTCAAATTCGAATCCCCTCTGCCTCCAAGTTTCAAGCTAAGAGAAGCAGGAGAACACACACTTTGCTTTGTGACATTGAAGTGCAAGTAATTTGATAAAGCTAAAGCGCAATTATCAGAGCCAAAGGTAAAGAACCTGGAATCAAAGGCAAATCGACCAATATGGGATACAAAATCATGGACAAGACTATGTTCTTGTTGAACACTCGCCGAATGAAACATGGTTTTTGTTCCATGTTACTCTGCCGAGGTTACAACTACCATATGAATAAGCAAATAAAAACACCGAAAACTAATAAATATAGTAGCAATTAGAGAGAGTTGACATGAGAAACACCATCATTACCACCACCAACAACAACCACAACGTGTGTTAACCATTTATAACATAGAAAGTGCGTGTGTGTGGATGTCAAAGTCAGAGAGAGTGTCAAAGAGATTGAAGAAGTAACAGTGCAAAGAACAAAGAAAAAAACATACGAAATGATGAATTGAAAAGGCATAATGATTAATTAACCTCCAAGCGTTGAGGTAGAGTCTTGCGCGGCGGCGAGAATATGCAAACGAGATTTGCAGAAGAAAAAAAGAATGAGAAAATGACAGTAATTGAAATTAGATGAAAAATCTAGTAGACATGCTTCTCTTCTATGAATGCTTCTAATAGAGCACCAATAATATAGGAATATATTTTATAATTATTTTAATAATTGTTAATTATACTCCTACAAACAAGTAGGAGTAACGAATCCATGACCTGTTATGTATATATATGTTATGGAACGTTTGAGGCACAAAAGTTAAAGGAATAATTAAAACATGAATTTGTTTTGACTCATTAAATTTTTTTCATAACAAGGTTCTTTTAAATTAGACGAAGGTTTTTCTTCTAAAAGAAAAATGATTTTACTTTCTCATAAGCTTAATTAAATATTAACGTTAAATAGATTTTTAAAAATTGCGAGCCACGGCATTACAACGCCAACGCCCTGTCATTTGAATTACAAAAATGAAACATGGAATAACCCAAAAGGCATACTTTGATTAAAAATTAGAAATTCATAACATGTTGTGATTATCAATGATATCAAGTGTAGTCCATGTACCGTGTACATTTCATTACACACATAACACAGCTGTAGGACCCTTCCCGTTCCTTTCTCTTTCTCCTACGCGTTTATTAAGTAGTTCCTTTTTTCCCCTCCCTCTCTCTTTCTCAAAATAATAATAAAACGTTTGCTTATATTTAAATAGAGCAAGCTTAAGTGGCGTCTCTTTCTGGTTTCAAATTTCGAATTGGTAAGGAAAAAAGCAATGGCATCGCACTACTTCCTTAGCTGCTTTATCAGCAGCGTCGCCGTTCTATCCATCATATTGATTCAAACGACGCCGTTTTCTACGGCCCAGTCAGCATCCTGTAACGGCATACTCGTCTCCTACGCCTACACCGGCGGGACGCGCCTCCCGCCCAATGTCTCCGATGCGGCCAAGCAACCGTACCGGTTCGAGTCCACGCTCACTGTTCTCAACAACGGCCTCGACGACCTCAAGTCATGGAAGGTCTTCGTCAAGTTCCAGCACAATGAGTTCCTCGTCTCTGCCTCCGGCGCCGTCCTCGCCGACGGCACCACTCTCCCCGCCGCTGTCGGTAACGGCACCATCTTCGCTGGATATCCTATGACTGACCTCAAGACTGCGGTGGAAACCGCCGGCGACTTGACGCAGATGCAGGTCCAGATCGATCTCGTTGGCACTGTTTTTGGAGTGGCGCCGCCCACTGTTCCTCTTCCTTCCTCCATCAATCTCGCCAACGATGGATTCATCTGTAAGAAGCCAACTGGTCAAGGTAACATTTCTCGTTTTCGCGTGATTTAATTCTTCTAAACTGAGATTGTGATTTGGATTTGGATTTGTGTTTAGGTTAGGTGTTTGATCTTAGAATTTAAGTTAGGGGAATGTGGTTTGACTAGTGTTGACATTGAAAAAGAAAATAATGTTGGTTTTTTCAGGGAAGAATGTGAGTAATGTGTGTTGCACAAAGGATCCGAAGTTCAAAACGAACATAACCATAGATGATGAGTTCCTTCCCCGTCAAGATGGTGATCTATCAATCATGTATGATGTGATTAGAACTTATGATTCCAATTACTGGGCTGAGGTTACCATTGCAAACCATAACCCTCTAGGTCGTCTTGACAATTGGAAATTGAGCTGGGATTGGATGAATGATGAGTTCATATACTCAATGAAAGGGGCTTATCCTTATGTTGTGGATGCTTCTGATTGTGTCTTTGGTAAGCAAGGGACATTCTACAAGGAGCTTGACTTTGCCAATGTCTTGAATTGTGAGAGAAGGCCAACCATCATTGATCTTCCTCCCACCAAGTTCAACGATACGGATCTTGGTAAGATCCCTTTTTGCTGCAGGAATGGTACTATATTGCCGCCCTCGATGGACCCCAGCAAATCCGTTTCGAAATTTCAGATGCAGGTTTTCAAGATGCCGCCCGCTCTCAATCGCTCTCAGCTTTCCCCGCCACAGAACTGGAAGATAAATGGCACCCTCAACCCAACTTACAAGTGTGGCCCTCCCGTGAGAGTGAGTCCTAGTGAAAATCCGGATCCATCGGGCTTGCCGTCGAACAAGACAGTGATGGCAAGTTGGCAGGTTGTGTGCAACATAACGAAGCCCAAGGGAGCAACCAGCAAATGCTGTGTCTCATTTTCAGCATATTACAATGATTCGGTTATACCTTGCAAAACATGTGCCTGTGGATGCCCCAGTAACACTGCAAGAACATGTAGTACTACTGCACAGGCTATGTTCCTTCCACCAGAGGCACTTCTTGTTCCTTTTGATAACCGAACTGCGAAAGCTGTTGCTTGGGCTGATCTGAAGCATCTACCGGTTCCGAAACCAATGCCATGTAGTGACAACTGTGGTGTAAGCATTAACTGGCATGTATACACAGACTACACTAAAGGGTGGAGTGCAAGAGTCACTCTTTTCAACTGGGGTGACACTAATTTCGCAGATTGGTTTGCTGCAGTGCAAATGGATAAAGCAGCTGCAGGTTTTGAGAAAATGTATTCATTCAATGCAACCGCCCTAGACGGTGTAAACAATAATACCATATTGATGCAAGGTTTGCCAGGACTGAACTACCTTGTCGCGGAAGCAGATGGTGCCAACCCTCTTAACGATCCTAGGGTGCCTGGTAAACAACAATCAGTAATCTCATTCACCAAGAAAACTACCCCAGGAATTGATGTTGCTCATAGAGATGGGTTTCCCACTAAAGTGTTCTTCAATGGCGAGGAATGTTCACTTCCTTCGGTGTATCCAACGAGTAGTGGATTCAGGGAGGTCTTGTCCTGGAAAACTTCTATCGTTCTGTCTCTGTTGCTGGTTATCTTGATGCGGTAGCAGTGGTCATGTTTTGATTGTGAATCTTGCTTGCGTCGGTTTCTGAGGCAGTATTACATTCATATGTTGATATCATCACAGAGATTCAGTGAGAGACGTTAGTTCTGTTGTAACATTCAAGCTGTATGATTGATTTGGATGCTGTGCGTTGCCAATCCTTGTTCAATTGGTATGATTCTTTAGAGAATGTTATGGTATAGAAAATGTAGATTTATTGTATTAGATGACAGAAATATATTTCTTTTGTTTTTTTTATTCTAAGATCATCTTCATATATATTGCATTCGTTTTTCCTAATCATATATGACATTGAATCATTGATTGGAATCGCTTATTAGTGTGCCTAGTCTCTAGACCCAAAATCCAAATGGAGGTCAATTGACAATTACTTTGATGCTCTTCGAAAATTAGAGAATAAATTTAATTATATACATATTTAATACATGAAATAATTTTTTTTGTATNTATGTAATTAGTTTATGTATCATTTTTAGTGATGTACTTAGTTTATGAATAATTTTTGTGTTAAAAATATGCACAACAAAAATTACACAATAATAAAGAATCTCTAATTTCGAAAGAATATGAATGAAACAATTACCAAAGTATATTTATCCGTGCAGAATAAAAATATACACATGACCCTAAAAAAATTGGCGAGGTCAAGAGTTAATTAGCTTGACCAAACTTGAATGTGGTTAAACCTATAATCTGACTTACAAGTAAAATTAAATTATACATTAAAAACGATATATTAGAACTATATTTGAATTACCATATTAACCTCTATAAAGATAGCAAAGCTTTATTATTGAGTATCTAATCCTAGCAAATCTCTTCTCTGAGCACCGTTAAGTATGCATATGTTGATAACCAGCTCTTAAACAACTGTGCTTTATAGTAACAAAAATGTTTTGGCTTCTTGCAGAATAACAAATGAAACCGCCCAAAGAAATGGCACCAGAGAACCCCATAATCACTGATCAGTTAGTTAATCACTGCCTATTAATCAAGTTACTATTGTTATTGTACAGGCCACAGGGAATGCAAAACATAATATGACAAATATAAAAGCACAAACAAAAGTATCTAAGTACAAGAACAACCAGAAAAGAATAGCAAGACCCAATGTCTTGAGCAACCAAATGGAAATATTTACATGCCTAAGGTAAGTCATTTGCTTACTTTGACCAACATACACTAGAAGAGAAAATGAAAAAGGAACAAAAGAAAAATAATGTTCACAATTGTTATTAGTGTTAGAAATGCTCCTACGAGTCTGCAGATGTATCAAAACCTTGCTTCTGCAATCCTCCCTAACCCAACATACCTTCATCAACACCCTAAAGTTAGAAGCTTACTAGGAATTTTGTTATTCAAAGCAGTCAAAAATTGTCCATGCCCTTTGCATATATGCAGTTGAGGCATCTTTATCGCGTCTTTAACAGATTTCGTGTCGAGACTAAACCACTGTCGTTCACTATTTCCAGAAGTCTGAATATCTGTTTGTTGAACAATTTACACTCAGTTCCAAACTAGCTGATTGCAGAATGATAAAGCATATGTAACAGCAACTATTTACACTGGCAACTGCAAGTGGAAGGAACTATACAAGGTCTGTTCTAGACCGGAACGTTATCCAGGGAATACCCGTCGAAGTCGAAATCATTCTCAGCAGGTCCAATGCCTTCTTGCTGCCAGAACCATACAGATGTGATTTGTATAAAGTGAAAAGCTATAAACAGGCATACAAGAATTTAGTGAATTAGCGAACACGGAAAAGATCAAAGGACCAACCTGTTTGAGAAGTGCACTCATGAGATCCTCCTGCCCATAATGCTCAGGATAGAAGTTAGTTTGGGAGCTTGCATCAGGGATTCTTTCGGTCTTAACCCTTATTGAGTTGTCAGTGACGAGTGTATTGAGGTGTTGATTTTGGAGAGTGCCTTGCTCCATGCTTTCGCTCGCAGAGAATATAGGCTTTACAATCATGGTATTGGCATCTCTGCTTTGTCCCGTCTGTTGGTTAGAAGAAAAGCTCTGCTGCACTAAAACTGAAGGCGAGACATCAATGTTACCATGTAAAGGATTTGCATGCTGAGAGGCAGCATTATACGTAAGGCTTGGATTCGATACCTCCCAATCAAGTGGCTTTTTCAGTTCACTAAAAATGTCATAATTTGGAACAAACCCGCCTGCCCGTTTAATTCCAGAAGTAACTTCTTCTTGAAACGAGCCTTTTGTTGTGATACTGGATATACCAGGAGTGCTTCCAAGAGGGAAACTGCTGATGGGCATTTCAGTGGTTTGATTGATGGGAAAATTCATCATTGAAGAGCTTTGTGAAATAGGATTGTAGCCAGGTGCTCTAGTACTACCCGCAATCCCATTCCTGCCCATAAGAGCATTAGAAGTTCCATTTGATGCACTAGGCTGCCCCAAAGATGATGGGAGTCTGGGAAGGTGAGGACCAGTATTTTCGCTTAGCATGTGTCCTCTGGGTTGGGATTGTGCCATCTGCATTAACAAGGGATTGCTCTGTGTAGAAGCATTGACTCGGACGGTCATGTTGCCAAGGGGTTGGGATGATTGGTGCAAACTGGCAAGCTGCTTTGGTTCCATATTTGTAGGGATTCCGTGAAGTAAGTTCACTGGTTTACTGTTACTCAAATGTTGTTGTTGTTGTTGCCCTTCACTGAATCTTAACCTTGGGTTTTCAAAACTAAAAAGGTTTCTTTGATCCATGATGGGCATGGGTAAACCCGCTTTCGGAGTTGACCTACCAAGTCCAGCTGCTTGAAGTGTGGCTAGACTTTGTGCTGGAAGTTGGCCAGCAGCTGCAAGAGTTTGAAGATCAATTCCATTAATCGAAGAAATTGTCCCAAATGTTGCATCTTGAGGATTCATGAAGGAACTGTTCATGTTATTCTGATGCTGAGAAACCCCACTCAACCTTCGGAGGTACAAACGGTATTTCTGCAATGAACAAGGGAAAAATGTGTTAGCTCCTTCAGGTAATCATCTAATAGCAAAGGTGACCACAACAACTGGGAGAAGTAGGGATACGAAATTTTACTCTTGAATCTATTCATCCCAAAGTACACATTGCATGACAATATAATACCTGAAGGTGGCTGGCTACATTTTCTCTGGTGAGTCCAGGAACATTCATCAATTCAAGAATCTTTTTGGGTACAGCCTCTGTATAAACATCAAATTTGAAAATATAAGAGGAGGTCGTATATATTAAGAAACGTCTAATTAATCAGCTAAGGTTCGAGAACACTATAATTCTTCCCAACTAAGATACAACAGCCAAACTTTATCCTATTAAGTGTGGTTGGCAACTATATAGCTTAGTCAATGCTATGGTGTCCTATCATAAACTATATCTAATGAGAAACTATTAAAGACTAAATATTTCTTAATTGTTTCGCTTATTATTTTTCTAATTATTAGTCAACCATCTATCTGATCTACTCTCCTTAGAGACAAACTACCAATTTAGTGAGATACAACTAGATTAAGTGATTTTTATGAGCAACAATCTGCAGCCCGTATGTGTTATCGACACAGTGAAATTGTTGTTTTGAGGATTTCACAGCTCATGTATGCAATTAAACAAATACATGCATACCCTTTGGATGATGCATCCAAAGTGCTGTTATGCATTGTTATGCTGAATTAGGCATAGGTTGCATGGAAAGGGAAAAGGGAAAATTTTTTCACATACTATCAATTCCCAGTTGATCTACAGCAGCTACAAACTGTTGATGCAGCTCAACAGACCAAACAACTCTTGGCTTCTTTAAAGTTGAAGTGTCATCTCTTTCCTCTGCTTCCTCTTCCTCATCCCTCCTCTTCTTCGAGTTTCTCCAGTTGCTTTCATTTGCCGACGACGAGTAATCCGCGTCATCCGATGCCTTCTGCTGTCGATCTCCTTCTTCGGCACTACCCGACTGCTCAGTATCTCTCCATTCATTCTTTCTCTTGCGAACGACATGCTGCCATATGTTCTTCAAAGCCTCTATGCGAACCGGTTTAATTAAGTAATCGCAGGCACCGTGTGTTACACCCTTCATAACAACGTTTTTACCATCATCTGCAGACATCACTGTAACAAGTAACAACCATAGCACAAAACCATGTCAGTCTCAAACACATCAATGCAGTGCACATACGGATCTAAGCTGATGAATAAGAACACTTACTGATAACAGGGAGGTCCATTTCCAAGCCAATGTGTTCTAACAGTTTAAATCCATCCATGTCTGGCATATGCACATCACTGATAACAATGTCAAACCCATTTTTATTCTTTCGCAGAAGTGTAAGTGCTTTCTCTGCTGTATTGCATTTGGTAACTGAAATGGATACAACAAAATTCCTCAAAATTTAGAATTCAAGAACAAGAGAAGCACAAGAATCGAAGAGCAAGAGAACTAGAGAAGCACCACATGAAGTAAAAGGGAACCAAACTTGAAGAGAAGTATACATACAAGAATCCAAGAACAATTCATAAAAGGATTGCAATAACAAATTTTGCGATCACCAAATAACTATCTACATGCATGTAATATAGTTGGGGGAAAAAAGGGACAATCTTTTCTGTTTCTTTACTTAGTTTTTGGTTCAAGGAATTGAACCTACAAATCGGAAAATCGAAATTGAAGAGAGCCAGAGAGAGAGAGAGAGAGGTGATTGAGTTGTAGTACCTTCGTAAAGACAAGTTCGGAGCATCTTCTCGAGAATCATGAGACACGTGGGATCATCGTCCACAACAAGGACCCGCAGACCCGCCGGAAACTGGTCGGAGACGGCGTCGGCGGATTTCACAGCAGCACCTGAAGTAACCGTCGACATGGATCCCCTCCCGTTGCTGAGATTCATGGTTAAGTTGAGTTCAGAGATCCAAACAGCCACAGCGACACAACAAACTCAGACAAAAACATGAAACAAAAACAGAACAGCGGTTTCTGTTTTCTGAGGTTTCACATAATTGAAATTGAAACAAACAAAGAAGTAGTAGTTGGGAGCCGAGTTCAATTATTCAACGAGAAGCAACTGAAATGAAAGGAGAACGCAGGAATCGGAGAAGAAGAAATTAAAAAACAAAAAGGGGAAATGGAATTTTCGGACACAAAATTATTTATATAAACATGTTTTGTGCCTTAAACTCCACCTTATGTTATGTCCTTCTAAAATCCTCCTACTGTTTCTTTTCTGGTTTCTTCTTATTTTTCACATCTTCCATTTATGAAATTTTAATTTAAAAATAACGCATTTATTATTTTTATTAATCTTACATTTAGTATTAATTATGAATGAATTATGAAAAATAAATAATAACGATATTCCAAGTTATGTGTCATTCCTGAGAGAGTGGATCCAGCTCATTCATTGGAGGAACTTGCCCCCTCCTCTTAAATTAAATCTACTCTTCCGACACATTTTTAACAACTCATGCTTTCGAATTTTACTGCCTATACTCACAACTTTAATTAATTCTCTTTCTCTTTTTCTTTTTTTGATGATTTTTTTTTTATTAGGGAAATTTTTTTTGTTTTTCTATTATCCTCTTGTTGTAATCATTTATTAAATTGCTTTTGTAGCTGTTAGCACTTAGCACC
>NC_029785.2:130867558-130869881 GCF_000816755.2 Arachis ipaensis | reverse complement strand
ATGAAAATTTTCTAATAATAATAATAACTTTAACATATACTTTAGATACATATTTTATTAATGGAATGCAGGCATGTTGGGTATTTTATGTCAAAGTTAATTACTGTGTGGTACTATGTAGAGCATGTCAACAAGTTGTCGTGTTCTCTCATCAGATATAAATGCTGTTTAAATTCGTGTATGGGACAACATTAATATAAAAGATTAAATGCTTTTATAGACGTTTATTCGTGCTTTAAAATGGATCTCTGTAATTAAGCAACGAACTTACTAATTATTAATATTAATTAATAAGCTAAGAATTTTAATTATTTTCCTAAAAAAAGTTTAACTTAAAAAACATGTTAAAATTATTAATGAAAAATAATTTATAGAAATAAAAAGTTTAAATTTTCAAATACAGTTGTTATATATTTATTAAATTAAAGTATTTACAAATTTATACTAACAGTCTTAATATGTGTTCTAATTGTTAACCAAAAAAAGCCAGGATTTTGATTCTCCTAATTAGAAAAGTAATAAGACATTAGTACCCCAAAAAAGAAAAACCGCCACTAAAAATAGAAAAGGTAAGAAATACATAATCCATTATTAATAGTCGAATATTTAATTGGCACACAAAACCATAAGCTTTATACTACTATTATATTCTAATTCCTTAATCATCAATTAACATTCCAAATTAACACTTCCAATGCAACTTTTCTTCCTCGTACCTTTTTTTTTTTCCTTCCTTTTATAATTGTTTCCCACATTTTCATTTTGTAGTGCATTTACATGAAACAGACGGATAGAATATTAAACCAAGCCTTATCCTCCATGGTGGGTCTCTTTTTTCTTCTATACACATCAAAGCCTAATAATAAAGATTCATGGGAAGCTCAAAATAATGATTTGTTTGTTTGGGTTTGGATCAATGTCCACTTCACATTCATACATGTAAACCAATCCCAAAGTGATGCAAGCCAGTTCATTGATTTGACCCTTAATTTTAATCACTTAATTGTATGGAATAATGCACACTTGTGGTGAACGTAACCAAGCACAGGCACTATGAAATTGAATTTGAAAATTTTATTTTGTTCCTTGAACAACAATGAGTTAAAAATAGTGATTGTGTGTCCAAATTCACAAAGGCATAGTTGTATATACCATATACTATATAGTAAATAAAGTAATGTTGTTGGCATGACAACCACCACTAATTAACTCTATTGTGGTGGTGCCTTTAATTTGGTTTCCACTTTGATGCAGTGAGAGTGGCCATTCCAATTTTTGCAACTACTAGTTTACTATTTATTTCATTCAGAAATTAAAGCAACCTGCTACTTGGAAACTAGAAAAAGAATAAATTAAATTAAACAAACCCTTCGGATATTTTTTCAAACAACCTAAGGATAATGTAATAGGTTACATTATTATATAAAGGATACTTAGAAAGAGTTTTGGAAATAATATTCAATTTGATCTCAAAATTTATACTTAAGTTTTAATTTGGTTTTTAAAATTTTAATAATTTTTATCTAATCTTAAATTTTGCGAATATAACTCATGTTAGTTTTTAAAATAATTTTCGACGCACAGACCAAAACGGTAACGTGAACAATCAGATGCTACGTTGTACTTTGTAAAACGATGTTATTTTAGTTTTAGCACTCACGTAACCTAAAAACGTCATAGGTGGTGTTTATTAAAATTTTTCCTCTCAAACCAAGTAATACAACGGCGTTTTATGGTTATTTAAACGTCAAAAAGTAAAACTGTATCATTTTATTGATTCTAGCGTAGTATGTCATTGTCCATGTCAACACTTCATTTGTAAAATTTGGAAACTAAATAGAGACAATTGAGATTCGTGTAGAAATCAAATTACTTATTAATTGGTTTCCACGTTATTCAAATAATAATAACAAAATTTGATATTAAAAAAGAGAATAATAATATTAATATATGGAAGGTAAGAGGAGTGGAAACTGCAAACTAAAGTGGGTATTAGGTTCAAGAACTTTTTGAGTGTGAAGGCTGCTACATACAATAGAGGGTGTGAGGTGAAGAAGGAAGCTCTCCTTTTGAAGCGACTTCAGTTCAATGCAACCAACTTGAATCCCTAAAAACTCCTCAATCCTCTCTCTCTCTCTCTCTTTTTTGTTGTTGCCTTTCTCAGTCTACATATATTATTCCGACTCACTCCTTTGCTTTTTCAATTTTCTTTATTAAACAATAAAAATCACTAATTTTAACCTTTAATTTTTTCAATGAATTAAAATTTTTTAGTTCATTATTGAATAGTGTTTTTTGTCTTTTAATAGTATTTACTATTTAA
>NC_029785.2:130865785-130867312 GCF_000816755.2 Arachis ipaensis | reverse complement strand
TTGAAATTTTATATATTTTATAATTTATTTATTTATTTATTAGTTAAGGGTCTATTTATATATGTACTCTGTTTTGGGAAACAAACCCTCCCTCGACACGTGTCACATGACGCCACTTCCATAGGATAAGGTCTCCATACTATGTATTGTTTTCCCTTTTTTCCTTTTCTTCTACCACAGCATTGTCATCTCTTTTTTTCATGTTGTTTTCTTTGGGGTAAGATTTTATCATCATAATCAGTTTGATGCTGGCCTGGGACATAGCCTAAACATCATTTAATTTGAAGGTAGCAAATAATTATAAAAATAAGACTTCTGCTAGGAACTAATAAAATATTTGTACAATATGTACAATGAGTTATATGAATTAAAAAATGAACATGACTCGGACTATTCAGAATAATCATCCGAATACTAGGGATAATAAACATCTCATCCTAAAAGTTTAAGTTGATTTTGGGGTTTATCAAAAATCGAACTCCTAACCTTTCGAATCTAAAGCTCTAATACCATATCATGATACCACTCATCCCAAAAACTTCAGTTGATGAGAAAAGATAACACTAATAATTATATCTCTAATACTGAATCGAATACCTCTAAACCTCCATTGTACACATTGTACAAATATTCCATTGGCTCCCTATATTTTCTCTAAAAATAATAATGTAATAACGAGATGAAAATAAAAGAGAGAGGGGGAGAAAAAATTACTTAGGAGTAAAATTAAAGTTAATTATGACAAATCCTTAAGGTAAGCAACCCTATAATATTTGAATAATTGGGAAAATTTATAATACATAGTGCAAGAAAAGCAGTGAAGCACGGCAAAAAAGGTAGCAATCTGCAAAACGTATATTCGCTTTGGAACCTTTTTTCTCTTACGATGAATAAACAAGACCTCACAATAAGTAACGCTTTTCATCACTGTAAAAAAGTTTGACATATATGTTAGAATAATAATAATTAATTAATTAGGAGCAAAACACACATTGTGGTACACTCATTCCCCACACTGAGCACTATATATTACAATACATACCCTCTTCACTTGTCTCATCTTAGCTCTTAGCTTTCACTTTGGCTTCTCCCAACAGATTTAAATCTTTAAAGTTTCATGATTCAATATATTATCGTTAATTGTTTATGGTTTGTTCCTCCTGGTTTTAAGCTTTTTATGAGTTAGAGAATGGCGAAACACACATGATATATGCTTTTAAGGGAAATGGAATATTTTTGTATGGAGTTTGAGTGAGACTGGGAGTGGGCGATAAAGATTAAACAATACATGCGCGCAATTAAAATATTTATTGTTTTTACAGGTTTTTAAATTGGTAAAAATTTAAGTACAGTTAACTTTATGTGAAGTTGATAGTTGATAATAATTAAATAATTTGATAAATTTAATTAAATTATCATCTAATGACTTTTAGTTATTAACTTTGTATAAAATTATCTGCATCTGAATTTTTATCTTTTAAATTATAATAATTGTCAGGTTGAATGTGATTCTAGACCAACAAACTT
>NC_029785.2:130865380-130865623 GCF_000816755.2 Arachis ipaensis | reverse complement strand
GTCCCATGTCCAGCAACACTTCACTTTTTCTTGTTTTATAATTTTTACAACTAACTTTTCTTATTTGGTTAAAGACTTAAAGTTGGAATGGGTCTTCAGAGAGCGGAGACCTTTCCGATCCCCCGTTCCGTTCTCCTCTCATTTTTGTCATAAATCTCTATTTATATTTTTTTATGAAAAGGGCAGATATTCGTAAATATCTATCGATAATTAAATATTATTAAATTTTAAATTTTAAAAAAA
>NC_029785.2:130864232-130865322 GCF_000816755.2 Arachis ipaensis | reverse complement strand
ACATAACTTATATAAAAAATATTTAAATAATTTTTTTTGTGAGAATTTCACAAATTTTCATAAAATGAGTACCTCAATTTTTGTCTCCATTTTTATTTATTCGTGGAGACAGGTCCATCTCCATAAAAATTTTACAAATTCCTATTAACTTTTTCGCCGAGAATAATCTTACGAATATCTGCAGATAAAAAATTTTTTGCCATCCCTGTAGTGCCATTGCTTTTTCAATGCCACCATCACACACGGCTTTAATTAACACAATTAAATGAATCACCGGAGAATTAAAAACCGGACATCACATTGTTGTTATTACTGTTTATTATTATTTTATTTCTTGTCTTCGAATTACTCATTTGACTATGATTTTTTTTTTAATTATGTTATATTTATACTAAAATCAGTTATTAAAGTAGTCGTAAAAAAAATCAATTATTAAGTTATAAGTATAAAATACATTTTCAAATATAAATACACATTAAAATAAATTAAATCACATATATATTTATATACAAATACATTGATGACTGATTTTAGTGGTTAATTTTAGTATACAAATAATATTTTTATATTTTTTTCTAATACTCGAAATGCATGCTCATTCTCATGTTAAAAAATATTCAATGTTTAATAAAGGACGTAGTAGTTTACCTTTTGTTAATCATTCAAAAATTAAAACAGGAAGAAGTTTTGCTGCTTATGTATTTGCTGCATAATATACTTTTGGATCAATGTTGATATTAACTAAGATAAAAATTTGTAGAAACATACAAAATATTCAAGTCAAATAACTAACGAATTCTGTTAGGGAGCCAATAGAATATTTGTACAATATGTACAATGAGCTATATGAGTTAAAAAATAAACTTTTACTTTGATATCATGTCATAACACCACTCATTCCAACAACTTTAGCTGATGAAAAAAAATAACATTAATACTTATATCTCTAATATTTCTCTAAACTTCCATTATATACATTATACACATATTTCATTGGCTCCTTCTACTTTCTCATAACGAAATTCATGTCTTACGTGATGAATACGGTCTTTTTCTATGACCTTTAAATATCTATATCCATTTATTATTA
>NC_029785.2:130857753-130864183 GCF_000816755.2 Arachis ipaensis | reverse complement strand
GAAATAAGGATAGAAGTTTATATATATATATATATATTTAATGAGATGGATATACTCATATAGAGTTTTTTAATTTAGATATGACGTCGTTGATGGAGTTATGCAGCGATATGGTGATTATTGGTGTTTAACGGATTTGTGACGGTTGGGTAGCAGAAATCGGTGGCACCGATTGGTTGCAAGGAAATCGGAGGCACCGATTTCAGGTCGCGAAGGGTGCACAAATCGATGGCACCGATTTGTGTTCCTTGGCCACGCGTGACGCATACAATTCCCTCGGTTGCCCGTGACCCCCTTGCCACAAAAGAACCCCCTCATCCTATCCCTTTCACTCTCTTTGACTTTAGTTTTCCTCTCTTCAGCACCCTCAACCGTATCCCTTTCACTCTCTTTCACTCTCTTTCACTTTCGTCTCCCTCTCTTCAACACCCTCAACCCCACCTCAAAGAATTCAAAGAAAATGCCAAGAAGACAAAAAATTAAAGAAGTAAATCAACCAGAGCTTCACATTGTTAATTATCTTGGAGATCCAAATTATGTAAGTTTTTATTTTTTAATAATCTGATTTAATAATAATAATAGTGATAAATATTAAATTTAATTAGAAATATATATTGTAATAGCATTAAGTAGAGATTAATTAAATCATATATGTATGTATGATTTTATTATTAGGTGGTTAGAAATAGAAATTAAAATTGAAATTAATCATGTATGTATGTATGTATGTATGCATGTATGATTAGGTGGTTAGAAATAGAAATTAAAGTCGAAATTAATCATGTATGTATGTATATATGTATGTATGTATGGTATGGTATGGTATGGTAAGCTGTAAATAATTTTTTTTAGTTAATGAACTAATGAAATCAGATCCTGTACATGCTCCCCTAAAGTAGATTGTAGTTATTATTAGTAGTAGTAATTGAGTTTAATAATTTATTATGATTAATAATTAAAATTAAAAAAAAAATTAGTATGCTATTTTATGAGTAATAATAACAATAATAAATTAGTATGCTGTTTTAAGGTAATGAATATGATTGAAAGATTTTTGTATAACGGATTTATTGCGTATGCTTGGAATGCAATTATGCTGAAATTAGTTATAATGGTCATGTAACGATAATTGTGTTTTTGAGAATATAGTTATATTATACTGGGACTTATAGTGGAAATGTGATATTGTAGGGTTCAAGGATGTTACTGTGTGAACATTTAAAGCCGCAGGATTCATACAACCAAATTGTTGAGTCACACACTTACGCGAGACATGATTTTATTATGTTTCACAAATTGGATTTATTCCATGTCAGTCAGCAATGATTAATGCTCTGATTGAGAGATGGCGGCCTGAAACTCACACGTTTCACTTTCCAGTTGGTGAGTGTGCCGTGACCTTGGAGGATGTGGCGATGATTCTCGGTCTGCCGACAAATGGTCTTCCGGTAACAGAACCGACCATGAGTTGTTTTGAGGCATTGGAAGCCGAGTGCTTGCACCAATTTGGAGTTGCACCGAGGAAGACGGAATGTAGAGGGAGCTTTATAAAATTAACATGGTTTAGGGGTTTGAGAGATCGTATAGTGTTGAATGATGTTGAGCATATTCAGATGTATGTAAAGTGTCACATAATGTTGTTATTTGGGACAGTTATGTTTGGAGATAAGGCGAGTTCAGCTGTTCATTGGAAATTTTTACCTTTGCTCCGTAACTTTCATCAGATCATACAGTTTAGTTGGGGTTCGGCATGCCTGGCACACTTGTATAGATCATTGTGTAGGGCAACTCGTGTCGACTGCAAGAAGATGGATGGTCCGTTGGTACTCTTGCTCACTTGGGCTTGGATCCGGCTACCATTTCTAGCGCCTATTCCCGGCAATCCCCGAGTGTTTCCAATTGCAAACAGGTAAGTTTGATTAAAGTATGCATTGAAATGTATGATAGAAATTGTTTTATGTTTTTTTACAAGATTAGTTAACTAATGAATTGTCCGATGGCAGGTGGCGTAGCTGGGACCGTGAAAACTATGCCTACTGATATAATTCTCTTGCGCACTACAGGAGATTGTTGGATGATCTACAAGAAGGACGGGTATGTTGTAAAATACAAGTACCGTATGTAACTTGTATAGTAAATTAATTGTTGTGTAATCATCTGACTGGTTCGATGTGTCTAGTTTGTTTGGCAGGCATATGGCATTGGAAACATCGACCCAGACATGATTCCTTTAGACATCCATCATAATTCGGTTATCTGGAGTGACATAGTGCCACTTATATCTTTTGAATGCATCGAGTGGCATGCATCTGATAGAGTAAGGAGACAATTTGGATTGACACAGGGTGTTCCTAATCAACCAGAGAATCTAGGTGCATCACACGGCGAAGTTCTTACTGGGCCTAAGAATCAAGATTGGGCCAATACCCACTCTTCTTGGGTGATGAAGTGGACCAATCGGTATAGTCACACACTCTCTGATGACTTAGTGCATTTACATTATCCATTAGAAATTTACATGCATTGGTACCGAGCTGCATTTGGTGACCACTTGCAATTGTCGAACCTTGTATTCGAATAGAATCCAGAAGGTCCTCCAGCACCACCAGCGCCGGAACTGGAACCGGATCCGGTACCTCCACCACCACCGCCAGTAATACCGCCACACCAGGGGGGTTGAGTACTTTGTACCATATGTTCCTGAGACGCATCCGTCTGATTATTTTTCAGCGTCAGTCCCGGTACAGCAACAGTATTTGGGTGGTCCACATTTTGAGTATCCAGAGCAAACTTCATTCAGATGAAATGTAAAAGAAGGTAACTACTACTCTTCGGCTGGACCTGCACTTGGTCCAGCACTTTGGCGACATTTACTACGACTATGGCCATCGGCACCGCATTGCTTGCATCGCCTAGGGCGACGCAACATACGAGTGTCCATCTCATTCAAGAAGTGGGTCATCTTCGGACGACCTTTGGCCACACGTCTGAGGAACGGATTTCCAACAAATCGAGGTCCATGATAAGCAGGCCACGTTGCAGGATTTTTCAGTGGTCTAAACCTAGCCCTGTATACTCTTCGAACTTGGTCCATCTTGTATACATCATGAACGTACACTTTCTAGTCCAACCACTGATTTGCACAACAAGCAAACACATGTCGACACGGAATTCGGTCAACCTGAAATTCACCACAGTCGCAACGACGCTGGCGTAGGTCAACTGCATACTCAACCCCACTTGGCATCTCCCGTACCTCAAATACTTCATTTTCTCTATCAAAACAACTAACCTATATGTTACCCGATGCCCGTTGATTTGCATGCACCTTGGTGGTCACCATCTCAGAGAACACAAGTCCAGCATTTATTCGGGCTTCAGCTTCAGCTCTTTTCCTAGTGAACAACTCATTCAGTCTGTAAAATGTAGCCTTAACAAGCGCAGTCACCGGGAGATTGCGTGCACCCTTTAAGACGGAGTTGATTTACTCCACAAGATTGGTGGTCATATGACCCCATCGGTATCCACCATCAAATGCCAAAGCATACTGCTCACGTGGGATCCAATTAAGCCAGTTGGTGTAAGCCTCACCCCGTTCCTTTAATCGTTCATAGTGCATCTGGTACTCCCTGATTGTTCTCTAGTATCCTATGAAAAATATTCAGTCAACAATGAACACCATTCTATTTGATCGTACTGACAATAAATTCAAAGTTCATTGTATTTAAACTTACCAATATTGACTATGAGCTTCTGCAAGTAAGGTGTCAAGAAGTTGGATTCAATATGTCGGATACAAAACATATGGAATGCTCTAGGAGGAGACCAAGCCCCATTACTTCTCTCAATAGCTGACCTAATAGAATCGTGTCGATCAGAGATGAGTCCCACACCATCACGTGTCACCACATGTTGATGCAAGTTACTCAGGAAAAAGTACCATGCGTCAGAAGTCTCTCCCTCCACTATGGCGAATGCAATAGGCACGATGTTGTTATTACCATCTTGTGAGACTGCAACCAATAAACAACCCTTGTATTTTCCATACAAATGAGTCCCGTCCACCTGCACCACTGGCTTGCAGTGTCTGAAGGCCCTTATACAAGGGTAATAACTCCAGAAGATTCTATGCAGTACACGTATATCAGGAACCAAATCATCCCCCTGGTAAGCAGGCATTGTTTCGAAGTGAACCACTGCTGATGGCTCCTTGTGACACATGGCCTCAAACCATATGGGCAAAGCTTCATACGATGCCTCCCAACCTCCGAAAATTGATTCCACCGCCTGTTGCTTTGCTAACCAAGCCTTGCGATAACTGATGGTGTAGTTAAACTTTGACTGGACTTCAGCAATTACTGATTTTACCTTTATAGACGGGTCAGCCTCTACCAATGGCTTAATTGCTTCTGCAACTGTCTTCGACTCCAGCTTCGAATGGTCTTGAGAAATAGTAGACCTTGTACACGTGTGACTTCCGTTGTACCTCCTTATCTCCCAATAGTACTTCTTCTGCATTTTGGTAACCCTGATCAACCAGTCACAACCATTACCATATTCTGTACATTTGGCATAGAATGTCGTCGGTTCCGACTCATATACCCGATAGTCTACACCTTTCCGGATGGTATAATCTTTCATTGCCTTGATTACTGCCTCCCTTGAACTGAATTCCATCCCCACTGTGAACTCACCATCCGCCACAACAGGAAGCACTGCATACATCAAAAATAATAGGATTTATTGTGTACTTAGCAATAAATCATTTATTACAACTCAATTAATAAACACACTTTACCATGTAAGATCATAATAGTCTTCTTTGTCGCTATTCTATCTACGTAAAGAACATCTAAATATAACTCATAACAAAGAACTATTAATTAATAAAAAAACCAAATGCTATGCTCACAAATGACTATCCACATATCACATATATTACTTATCTGACATAATGATCTGCTACTTAAGAGTTTCATACAACTATCTAGCTTTACGCACCTGGATTCATATATTGCGGAAACTCCGGTGCGTGCATAGCCTCCAAATCCAACGACCGCATGAAAGAAGGCTCCTGAAACGGATGCGGGTTTGCTAGTGCATCTGCAACTACCGCCACATCTGCATTCATGTCGCCGCCAGCTTCATCTTCGTGTTCACCTGGACCAACGATCTCATAGTTACTTTCAAATTCATCCTCGCTTTCACTATTATAATCTTCCAACACAATGTTACGGTCCGCTTTAGATTGCTCAAACTCAACATACAACTCGATATAAGACATTCGGTGGCGATTTTCCATATACATTGAAAACATTTCATGCATACTCGCTTCATCCGTCACGTACTTGGTCTGAAATTGAACGAACCCACCAAACACAGATAAAGGATACCTGTACAAAATACATGATACTCTCCTAGATCTTTGAGAATCTATCTTCTCACAAATCACACCTTTCAATTCCTCAAACGACAACGTGAACAGAATAACAACATCTACTGGATTTTCACACACAAATTGAACTCCTTCATATGTTTGCAACAAAATCTGCCCATAACAATAAATCTTCAACACAACTCTATCATCAATATCAGTATACATACTTGCCTATTTTCACACTCATTTAAATTTTTTCTATAAGAATGACGGAAAGAATGACGGAGAAGAATAAAAGGAGAGGAGGAAGAACATCAGCTTAGACGGAGACCAGAGACGAAGAAATGAAGCTTCTGTGATGTTTTCTTCATTTTATTTAAGCAGTTACGGCAAATCGGACCCACCGACCGCGTTCCGCACAAATCGCTCGCTCCGATTGGTGCACTGTCGTATTAAAAAAAACATTTTTCATGCCCGAAATCGGTGGGACCGATTACTATGTTATAAAATAGGACTCCTACAAATCGGTGGGTCCGATTTGGTATCTCCATCTTACACAAATCGGTGGGACCGATTTGTGTTCTTCATCTCTCTTCCACAAATCGGTGGGACCGATTTGTGTTCCCTCTTCTCTCTCCTTGAAATCGGTTCCACCGATTTCTTCCCCCCTAATTTCTTAAAATAACGCCGTCATAACAGTGTAATTTCTCCCAAATGATCATAATGAAGCATTACTCAAAACACTAAATCATATTAAAAAAAATCAGCCCATATATATACTATTATTAATTTTTTTCATGGTATCTTACAAGTAGTTGCCAAATCAAAAATAAAGTTATGATCTAAACTCAATTTAAGAAAATTAATAAATTACTGTATATATAGAACAGAATTTAAGTCCGACAATTGACCCATTATAATAATTTTTTGCCCCACATTTTAAAAGAAAATTATGTGCAAAAAAATTATGTTATTAGATATTAATACAATGATAAAAAATATTGTATTATATAAATTTAAAACAAACAATAATACAAATAGCTAATTATCTAA
>NC_029785.2:130849717-130857693 GCF_000816755.2 Arachis ipaensis | reverse complement strand
AATTGAAAAAGATATATTATCTATCTATATTATAAAGAGATGGTGCTTATTTGATTTGAATTTTTGGTTTTTTCACAAGTTTTTTTTTTGTTTCTCCCACATAATTTTACTAAAAATACGAAATGCTACAAATTAATAATAAGCTACAAATTAAAAAATACGAAATGCTTGATAAGACACTAGTATTATTAATAATAAACGTATTATGTAATATTGTCAAAACATTGAAATGAAAAAAAAAATTTAATTAATATATTTTTAATGTATTAATTATATTGATTTGCGTTTTTATTTTCTGTTTTTATTTCGGTGTTTCTATTTTTTGGATTTTATAAAGAAAAAAATGAAAACAATAAAATTTTGTTTTTTGTTTTCACCTCCTGTTTTTAATTTTTCCTTCACAAAATTCAAAAAATAGAGAACACTGAAAATAAAAATAGAAAATGAAAACGCAAACCAAACGTACCTTTAACTTTTGGTACTTCTCGATACTTATTCAAATGGACGAGCAAATTGACTATTTAACCAAATTGGTTATATACAATCATCACTATAGCGTTAATTGAAAAGTGTTAAATTAATGAGAAACGATAGGAGAACAATGCATATAGTAAACAATACGAACAACGGATTAAAAAAGGAAGGTAAAATTAATTTTAAAATATAAAAAACCTATTTAAAAAAGTACTACCCCAACTAACTCTAATTTTACTCAGAAAAACTTTTCTTTCTCTCCCTAGCCGCACTTTCCATTTCTCACTAGCCATCGCCTAGCATCCTCTGTCACGTCGCACGGATTTCCCCTTGTGCCACCCCCACCGCCGTCGCACCATCACAGCCCCCAGCATCCTCCATTGCGCCACACGGATTCCTACTTGTGCCGCCCCCACCTCCGACGCGCCATCGCAGCTTCCTCCCCCGTGTGCTACAGCAACCATCGACCATGTAAGCGTAGCCACCATTTGTAACACCCTAACTTTCAGCACGTCATGATCGTACCAAAAGTGAGGCATTACTGACCTATTTTTCGTATTTAATATTTAATACTGAGCTTTTAGTTCGATTTCGCGTTTCAATTTAAAAAAAAAAGCCAAAAAGTTTTGTTTCTATTAATTAAAATCATATATCAAAGATCTCCAAGCAATACTAGTCACATAGTTAGTAAGAATAATAAATATCATACAAAAGAATTCAAATGAAACTTAGATACAACTCCTACCCCTCTGTATAAAATAAAATCTTAACTAACAAAGTCGAGGGAATTCTAGGAAAGTGACTCAACACATAAACTTAACTCAAATAAGACTAATAATCGCCCGCAACTTCAAACTGAGTCTTCGAACCTGTGTCACTGAAAGGGTGGAAGATTTTGGGGTGAGAACAAACCACGCGTTCTCAATAGGGAATGGGAATACCGTAAGAGTAATGAGATAAAATGCAAATAATTCACTTTACTCAGTAAAACTATATTTTTATCAAACCTTTTGAAAATAATTTTTACTATTACTTTATATAATTAATTACCTTCTTTAAATTTCTGAACTTAAGACAAATCTCAATCACAACCTTAGTTCTCAGTCACCTCAATACATAAACTAATAGCACAGGAAACAGATCAACACAAACAAATAGCAATAAGACAAACAGCACAATCACAGAGAGACAAGATAAGCAAACACAATCAAATGCAAATATGCAAATAATGATGATGCATGTCTAGTCCTATCGCAGGTAATGAGCTCATTTATCGGTTTCGACCTGCACCCGACGCAATCCGACTCACAAGTCAGATAAGGCATTGTAGCGGCATAACCTCTGCAAGTTTCTACTTCTTACAGGCGCTGATTCTCCAGTTGAAGTATGCCAAACATGACCTCTGCAAGTACTTACAGGCGCTGATTTTCCAGCTGAAGCATGTGCCACTTTCTCCTGAAAGTCATTCCATACACACGGGCATCCCTGCACAATCATTCACACATAAAGCCCACGGCCTCCAGTGAGCGTTACGTATTGCCGTCCTCACTGAGCCGTCTCTATTGTGTCAAGTGAGCGTTATGTATCGCCATCCTCACTAAACACTTGGCACTAAGGCCCAACAACACTCAATATCTTTTCAGTTACTGCTCTCTACTCTTCTATGGCAGAGGTCCCTTTACTTAATAAACCGGATTCAAGTTATTTTTATTTAAAACTAACACCTCTCTTTATAACCTTTCCAAACCTCCGAAATCACTTTACTTACAACAAGTTCTTCTTTCATACAAAAACCAGTTCTTTCTTAACCATGATTTTCCAACCCAACTTCAAAACAATTTCAGATTTAAACCTCTTTAAAAGAATCATTTATTAAATAACTCTCACCGCAGGATCTCGAGACTTTAGAGAGGACAACAATCAAACTCAAAACATAAAGTCTTTCTTAATAAATCAAACCCAAACGTAAATATTTTCTTAATAAATCAAAAGCCAAATAATACAATTTCTCAAGTCCAATCTTTTTCTAAATATTTCAAACAAATTCTTAAGTTTCATAATAAAATTTCGACAACATCTCCTCTAAAACTCGAACTTTGCCACCCTTTTCGGGTCCCAATCAAACCATTCTCAACTTCTTTTCAAACGTTTCCAAAATCAGAAATCATTTTCAAATATCAATTCAATACCAACAAATCAAATTGACTTTCCAACTCAACAATCAGAATTCTCAGCATTTCTAAACAATCAAGAAATCAAATACATATTCATCACATTCAGTCACAAATACAATTCAAAATTATCATTCAGTCATTCCAAACAATCATAAATTATTTGTAAATATCCACTAGACTTCCATGGCATTCATAAATTAAAACAGTTAATTTTAACATGAAATCCCCTACCTTTGTACGAAATCAGAATCAACAAAAATTTTGGAAAAACTTTTTGACCGAACTGCTGAAGAAGAAAACGTCAGAAGTCGTCTGTGCCTCCTAGAACTCCAATTGGCCGAACTCAAAAGAAAGAAGAGTTACGTCATTCTCAACTTCTACTAAACAAAAATAACGCCAACGTATAGAAGAAGAAGATACAAACAATTTTATTAAATTAGACTTTTTATTGGAATTACGAATTTAAAGAAATCAAAGCCAAAGAAATCAAAGAGCTTCGGTTCTCTCCCTTTCTCTCTCGGTCAATCCCTTTCTCTTATTCTTTCATATTGGATCGGTGATAAAGAAGCAAATGAAGTTAAAATGATGATGATTATTAAATAGAATAACATGTGTCATGCTTATACATATGTTTACATGCAAGCAACCTTTGGTTTTCATTATCTTTACTTCCTTAAGGCTTTCGGCTACTTCTTCTTTTTTTCTTTTTCTTTTAAACAAAATAATAATAATAATAATAATAATAATAATAATAATAATAATAATAATAATAAATTTTAAATTTAAAATATCATAAAATTTAATTTAATTACTTTTAGAAAAATAAATTTTTTAAATAAAATAATAAATCATAAACAACTCATTATTCAATTTTAAAAAATTTGGATTGTTATACTGTTCGTCATCTTCTCCCTTGCATCGTGCCGCGTGCCGCAGTAACCATTGACCATGCAAGCGAAGCCGCCGTGAGCCCTCTTTTTCCCTGTGTTGCACCGCGCATTTTGAACAAAGACGCCGTCGGTCCACTTCTGCATTCCACAGTCGTCACCGGAGGCAGCCATCACCCGCGGTGGTGTTTGTCTTTTCGTGAGTACCGCTGTCCCGTAAAATCCTCGCAGTTGCAACCATAGTTGATTCACGATTCTGTTCTCCTGCAATCGTGTTGTGTCTTTCCTTGGATCGCCGCCTTGCTGTTCACGACCCCAGGACGCCTTGAATTGTTGTTTATTTTACTAGGTATGCAGATGGATATTTTCATTTTAAAGTTGATGTTTATTTAATTTGGATTGGATTTAAGTAGATACAATGAAATTCGCTTGATGTTCATTTTACTAGGTACGTAAAAGACCAATGTTATATCTAAAATAAACATCCACTTTTCGAATGAACGAACCATCTGCATACATAGTCAAATGAACATTCGCATTAGTTGATAATAAACATCTAACAAATTGACCAAAATTCTTGCCGTGCATCATGCTTAAATAGCTTAACTCAAACCCAACTTCAATTCAAGAAAAAATAAACTAAATCTAATCTAATTTTTCTCCGTAGCTCCCAAACCACATAACAAAAGAAACTTATGGAGCATGTGCATGCAGAATCTAGCAACTAAAGCAAAAGACCAATGTTATAACTAAAATAAACATCCACTTTTCGAATGAATGAATAATCTGCATACATAGTAAAATGAACATTCGCTTTAGTTGATAATAAACATCTAACAAATTAACTAAAATTCCACCATGCACCATGTTTAAATAGCTTAACTCAAACCCAATTTCAATTCAAGAAAAATTAAACTAAATCTAATCCAATTTTTCTCCATAACTCCCAAACCACATAATAAAAGAAACCTATGAATTTAATTAGGTTGATTTAAGTACAACTAAAATAAGTTTCAACTAATTATTTAATTAACTCATAAAGCACATAGTAAATCAAGTAAAAGACCAATTACATAACCAAAACAAACATCCATTTATTGAAAGAAACGAACCATCCGTATACATAGTAAACTAACATCCGTCTTATTTCCAGCAAGTAAAGTAATCTAAAACCAGTCATATAAAGTGGTTTAAAAGATAAATAAGTATCCATTAGTTCAAAAAATTTAAGTAACATCTCATTCAAATAACGTACATACTACCAGAATCCTAGACTAACTAAACCAAAATTAGAAATATATAGTAATGAAAATAAAATAAAAAGGGATAAGTACTTTTTTCGTCCCCAAGGTCTGTGGTCAAAATCAATTTCGTCCCTAATCTTTTTTTATTATTAAAATCATCCTCAACATTACAAAACATTATAAAATCGTTTTCTCCCCCCCCCACCCCAAACCCACCCCCAATTTTCCTTCCTCCTACTCTCTCACCCTCCACCCCAGATCCCATCCCATCCCATCAGTATCATCAGTTCCCACCTTTCATCTTCTTCTTCTCATATCTTCTTTCTTCTTCATCTTCTTCTTCTTCTCATTCACAACAACAACCCTTTATCTTCTTCTTCATCTTCTTCGTCTTCACTTCCATGCGGTGCAGAGAAGATCAAGCCCGTTCACTGTCAGAGCGGCCATGGCCTAGGATGCAGATCTTCTGGAAGAGCCAACCAGTGTCGGAGCCAGATCCGTGGGTTATGAAGATGGTAGCGGTGGGTCCCTTCTCCTCTGCTTCTTCGCTCCCTCCGATTCCTCCCTCTGCACATGCTTCTCTTGCTTCATTCCCATCCATCACCTTCGCAGACTCGCTTTCGACACCAAGATTGAAACTTTGAGCCCTGACCCTCTGCCTTCTAGAGGCCGTGCGCTCCCACATCTCTGCCACTGCGAGGTCTACGGAATCTTCACATGCAACAACATCCTCTTCAACGACGCGCAAGATCACACGGGCCGTTGGCCGGATCAAGTTCGGGTCTGCAGAGAAAGCTCTTGTTTTCAGCGTCAAGCTCCATTACCCACAGCTGCGACAGTACCGGCGCCAGCAGCAGTAGGAGGAATTTTTTTATTTTTGTCACTTCCTTCCTATTTTCGTTCTTCCTTTTTTTATTTTTTTTATTTTTGAAGAACATAAAAATTTCTATTATTGCTGATTTTGATCTGAAGTTGTAGCTGATGATGATTGTTGAATTGTTAAATCTAAAGTTTCTGTTGATTTATTTTATGGTTGTTGTTGAATTGGCTGAATTGGCTGAAGGGGAAAGGTTTTTTGTTTAAGTTGAGAAGAAGAATTGGGGTTTGGGGAAGGGAGAATTTGAAGAGAGTAGCAGAAACGGGATGGAGAGAAAACAGGGAAGAGATATCGCGGGCAAGGGCAGGGTTGGAGTGTTTGTTTTTATTTTTGTAGTTGTTGTTGTTGCTGAATTGACTGAAAGGGGAGGGAAAGACGATTTTATAACGTTTTGTAACGTTGAGGATGATTTTAATAACAAAAAAAGATTAGGGACAAAATTGATTTTGACCCCAGATCTTGGGGACGAAAAAAGTACTTATCCCAAATAAAAACTAAGCAAATCAGCAATAGTCACAAGTTTTTTTTTTTTTTTTCAGCTGAGTCCAATTATTCAAATATATAAATGGTCTCAGGAAGAAGAAAAATCAATTAATTCAACCCAAATCATACAACATCTATTTCGACACACTGTAACTATTACCTGAAACCTAATACATTGCATTAACATCCATTTAAAAAATAAAATCCTAACTATCAATTAACCTTTTTGTAGTCAACTGATGTTGTTGAAGAACCTGCGCGTTATTGTATCAATGATGTTGCTGCAGTTGGCAGTGACGACAGTATACCGGCACCTGTGGAAGGCGGCGGTGCAACTTGGATAAGTAGGGGTATCCATGAATCGGATCGTATCTGCAGTAAATATCCGCATCCGATCCAAAAATTGCGGATACGATCCGATCCGCAAATTGATCGGGCAGATCCGCGGTAAATATCCGCATCCGATCCGAAAATTGCAGGTACGATCCGATCCGCAAATTGATCGGATCGGATCCGCACCCTTTGCGGATCGGATCGCGGATATCTGCTCTACATCTGCGTATCCGATCCGCGGATCCGCAGATCCGCACCATAATAATTAAAAAAAATAAATATATATATTTGGTATTATATTTACTTGTTTGTATGTTTTAGTTAGTAATTATTATTCATATATTGTATTATTTTATTTTTGTTATTCAGAAAGAGTTTGATTAAAAATATTTTAGGAATAAATAAGTTTAAAAGTATAAAAGAAATATTTTTATCGATTTTTTTTACATAGAAATATGATTAAAAAGAGAACGTTTAATTATGCGGATATATCCAATATCCGATCCGACACTAAAAAACGCGGATATCATATCCGATCCGATTCGATTCGCGGACACCCCTGTGAATAAGAGTGCGGCAACGTGTGCAGGAGCGTGTGAAAGAAGGAGAAGAAGTTCGGCAGCGATAAGGGTGTCTGGTAAGGGAGAGAACGACGCCAGTGAGGGTGGCTGGTGAGGGAAGCAACGATGGTGCTGAGGTTGGATGATGAGAGAGGAAGCGATACCGATGAGGGTGGCTGGTGAGGAAAATAGCGACGGTGTTGAGAGGGTTTGGGAGAGAATTGGTGCGGCGATTAATAGAGTAAGAAGTGAATGATTAAAATTTATGAAGTGAGAATAGAGTTTTTCGTTGAGTAATTGAGAATGGAGTGTTTTTTTTTTTTTTTTAAGTTTTGGCAGGTTAGTATTGTAGTCTATTATTTTATTATTTATATTGTTTACAATTTCTATTATCTACTTAGCAGAATTAATTATTAGTTAATTATTTGGATCTTGAAAGGAGAAGAACGATAATTAAGGAACTGAAATGAAAGGAGAGCTTGTTGGGGGGACCGTACCGGTTCCAAAAAATGAAGTCTGTTCTCTGTATGGTAGCATGCATATATAATTGAAGATAAAAGAAATTCAAACCTAATTTGACTAATTGCTATACCTATTAGCTATGACAACCACGAGCCATATGCATGCATGCCATGGTCCAGCATATATATGATCGCATATAATGTCAAACATCATCTCATGGACCTCCACACACAAATTAATTCTTACTATATATAACTATATATACACATATACACATTGGAAATTTGGCATATATATGATGAGCTGTCTTGCATTTATATTTATAAACTGATTAATCTATAATTAAGTCGTGGGTTTTAGCTGTTGAAATCAGTATTTTTTAATAAATTTTTTAAAAGAATAAATATAGAAAATTAGTTTTTTTATTAGTCAATTTAATTTTTGGTTATTAAATTATTTTTTAACTCTTTTTTTTTTTTGGA
>NC_029785.2:130847790-130849707 GCF_000816755.2 Arachis ipaensis | reverse complement strand
GGTGTGCTTAGATAACAATATAGTTGCATTTGGTGTGGGGTCATAAGTATACGTAGTTATTGGAAGGGCAAAACCGACCCATTAATATATGGAGAGAGTTTTACGCATTTGTCCAACGTAACAGCGATAAGGTGACTGCGTCAGTGGATAAGGTTACTGCAAAATAAAAGGACCACTTGGAATTCAAGAAATTGGAACTACTTGCATTTCTCTGTGTTNTTATCAAAGATAGAAGATTCGAATCCACGACCTCTTAATTGAGTATGGAAAGACTATGCTATTTGAGCTATTACTCGTTTGGCAAAAAAAAATGTAGTAAAGTTGATGATGAGTTTATTTGCAATGTTATAAACCCAAACTATTATCCGTTGACTGAAAGATAGGGTTTAAGCTAAGTTTAACTGTCGGACCGTATAAGTGGATCCCATATAATAATAATTTTTTTTAACATATTGCATCATTCATTCATTTACACCCTTTCTTTTTTCTTCTTTTTTTTTTCAAAAGAAAAATTAATAAATTTGCATGCTGAATGATCCAGTTATCTTACAACTAAGGAATGAGATTGAGACCCCACGCTCTTCGTACTGTACATGCCCTTCCTCAGAATGCACATTTGCACTTTTGAGTTTTGAGTTTATCCACCATGGAGCTAGAAAACATACTTATAAAACAAGAGCTTGATTTTTATGTTTTTTTCTTAAATTTTGATATTTAGAAATCTTATTACCATAAAATATCGTTACACAAATAAAGTTAATTAATAAACTTTCACAACAATTAATAAAGACTTGTGTTTGTCAAACGTAACAAAAATGAAAATAACTACCCTTAGATTGTATTTGGGAAAAAAATAAAGATTGAAAAACTGCAATTAAAAAAAGTAGAAACTGAAATAGAGATTAAATTAAATTTTTATATTGTATTTGATACAAAATATATTACAATCAAACCGACATTTAGCGGCGATTTTGCTAAAACCGCCGCTAAATTTCGGTATGATTGCAGTCCCAACCTTTAACCGCCGCTATATGTGCCGCATTTTGTCTTTTCGCGGCACATTTACAAAACCGCCGCAAAATATCCGTCGCTATCTTAAGGATTTGTTGTAGTGTAAATTTATAATTTAAAAAATTAAATAAAAATATTTTTAAAAAAATATTATTAAAATTTTTATTTTTATTTTAAAAAATTTTAATCTTTTATATTTTATTTTTTAAAAATATTTAAAAAATTAAAATTTTAATTTTAGTCTCTAATTTTCAAACACAATAACAAATTTAAATTTCTAAAACGTTATCATATACAATGAGATCTCTAAATGAGATTGGCCCGGTGCATGTAATTGGTGGAGGTGACGTGTTGAAGGATATGTTGGGCCCGGAATCCAAAGTGACACGTAATCATTTTATGGGCCTAGGCTCGACTAGTCCAACATTTTGAAGCCCAGCTAGGCCAACGCGCAAGAGTTGGGCCCCAGAGTAACGTACGTGCGGTCTAGTAGACGTCCTTTTCCAGGCAATGCAGCATAGCACCGCCCCTACTAACTCTACTTTCATCCAACACAACATACCACTTGTCCTCTTCTCTATCTTCCTCTTAATAATGCTTCCATATTTAATAATGGATGGATTGGAATAAATTTTCTTTAATTTAATTTGTTTCGTTTTATTTAATTTAATCTAATGATATCTCAATTGTTCAGATTTTGTTATTGTTCTTGAGGTAGATTTCCACTAGCTAAAATAAGGCAGATAATTCTAGAAAGTTATTGATGAATTTTTAGTTTAGCAAGATATATATACAATGAATTATGTATGTTATGCCAAACGTTTGGATTTTATATATTTACGAGTAAAATGATAAATAAATTTTTAAAAACAAATATTTTTAACAAATTAATTTTTTTTTTAAAAT
>NC_029785.2:130847028-130847558 GCF_000816755.2 Arachis ipaensis | reverse complement strand
ATAAAAAAATTAATTAATTTAAATTAATTTATTTATATTTATTATCATAAAAAATTTTGTTAATTTTTTTAGAAATTAATTTGTCCAAATCATACATTTTTAGGAGTTTATTCTGTTATTTATCATTTTATTCTATATTTATATATGACAGGTTGCTTTCGTAAGTAATCATAGCTTAGAAATCGTGAAGATCAGATTGGTGTCCGGAGCTTGATGCTATGCAATAATTGAACATGTAATACAGTGGAATTAATTTATTGACATATTCATACCGGGCATATATATTAATATAATACAATACCCTTAATGTGAAAATTTTTATCTCTCCGTGTTCCCACTAAATTAATTTGCATTCAATTATCCGTCACAATAAGTTGTACATGCACATACATATTGGAAGTTAGATATTATACAAAAATATTTAATAACAAAAAATATTAGTAAAAAATTATTAAAATTTATTATTTTTTATTTAATATATTCTACTATAAATAAAAATTAAATAAAATAAATTTAGACGGTTTAATTAA
>NC_029785.2:130845568-130846969 GCF_000816755.2 Arachis ipaensis | reverse complement strand
GTTGATTATTTTTTGTTTTTTCAATATCATTACAAGAATTTAATAGATTAGCGACAAATTTTTGTGAGAAATTTTTTTGTCATTAATTCATTATTAACTAGCGAGAAATTAGCGACGCACTAACGACAAACTTAATGAACGGTCAAAAAATATCCGAACTTGAGAATAACGACTAATTAGTGAGAGATTTACGAGTAAATTTGTTTCTCGCAAATTGAGTTCTGTAGCTAAAATAAGAGCAGAAAATTTTTTTCGCTAATTTGTCACAAAATAATTAGCGAGTGACAATGTTGTAGCAAATCAGTCACTTGAGAGTTCAATCGAATAAAAGTAAAGTTGCGAGGGATATTATTGTCACAATTCTGTCACAAGTGTTTGATATACAATTAGCGAGAAACAATTCACACACTAGTTCGTCACTAAATAAACTTTGTGGGAAAAGGCTAATTAGTGAGGAACAATATTACTAACTAATCCGTCACAAAGACTTGAAATGAATTTTGCGATTGACAATTTCCTAGCTAATTTATCACCAAAGTTTTTATTTTTAGCGAGCAACTAGTTTCTCGCTAATTTGTCGCATAATATTGTAAAATTCAAAATTAGGGTAGCGACAGAAAACAGTCGTCGCTAACTCGTCGTAACGGATAAACATTCAGCTATAGAAGTGTTCCTTGCTAATTAGTCGCTAAAGTGAAAATATAGATATTGAGCGACTAGGACCTAAGTAGCGAGAAATTTGCGACCGTTTAACAACTGACACACTTCTTTCGCTGATTTCAAGTTGCTGATTAGCAGGCGAAATACATTTATCGCTAAGTTGTCGCAAGTTTAATTTAGCGAGAGACTTGCCAACTGCAATATTGTCGCAAAGCAAAAGCTATATCCTACCTATTTTGTAGCAAATTACTCGCAAATCTCGTTGGAAATCTGTCGCAGAGTTATAACAAATCCAATGCTAACTGAGAAAATGTTAGAAGTAATTGGTCGCAATTGAGTCACTAATCAAAAGTTTATTTAGTGAGGAATTAATGACTGCTTAATAAATGATAGAATTTCTTCACTTATTTTATGTTGCTACTAATTTGTGAGGAAAAATGTTAGTCCTTATTCTATCTTTATTCTATCCTTATTTTATGTTGCTTAATAACGAATGTTTTTTTTTTTTAAATAAGCTAGTATATATATATTATTTTGTGGACTCGACTTAAAATCTAACCAACCCCTAAAAAAAAGTACACACACTAAATAAAAATACCCATTCAACAATACTTTTTTTAAGCTACATTTAAAAAGCGTAGCCTATTTACACTTTTTTTTGTATTACCCTTTTATAAGAGAATAAAAATACAATTATGACATCATATTATTGAATATAATAATAATATTTTAACAGTAATC
>NC_029785.2:130839069-130845288 GCF_000816755.2 Arachis ipaensis | reverse complement strand
ATTATGAACTTATTATTAGACAAAAATAATAATTTTTGTTAACTCTCTATTGGTCATGTGTGTGTATGGAGACGGGTCAAAAGAGTTGAAGTGGGAGGCTAACTAATTAAGAAAAGAGGAAAGGTCTCGTTGACAAGAAAGGAGATGGTTTCCTTCGTCATTATTCATGAGTTGACATGTGTGATGCCAACGTTTCATTTGTACGAATCAAACACACAATAATAATGATTCTGTGAGTGGTGCTTGCTCTTAAAATTCACAATACAAAGCTAACAAGGTAAACATGCATGTGGTGGTGGTCCTTTGAATTATTTGAACCCCCCCAGTCCCTAAATTAAATAAACCCCTATGTAAGTATTCTTCTCTTTTTTAATTAGCAAATAAGAATAGTCATGACTAAATGGTTCTTCAACACCAAAAACGTGACGCCTATCTATACAACTATGAGTCGTCTAATAAGGCAAACATATTAGTCCACCGACAAAGTTGCATCTTCAATTCTTCATAAAAGCTAAGGTTGTCCACTTTACTAAGCTTGGTTTTCTTTGTTACAGGCATAATTAGTCATTGTTTATTTCTATCTGTTTAAATTTTTTATAGAAGCAGTATTATTACATGTAACTCATTATTGTTATCTTTCATACCCTCTATAGCATATCTATAAATTAATCAAGAAGAACATTCAATTCAGCAGCAACTATGCGCCCCGGGGAGATTGGTTTCGCATTTTGCTGTATATATAAAAAAATTAATTATAATATATTTGTGTATAAATATATATTATTTAATTTATTTTATTTAGATGATGATATTTTTATTTTGTTCTAAAGATTAATCTGTTGCGAACCCGCGACACTTACTTAAACGGGTTAGTGAGCTAACCACTAGATCAACCCAATTTGGTTCTAATTTCATATAATTTAATTTGATATACATAAATCAAGATCATGAATCGGCAACATTTTTTTTTCCCATAAAGCTAGCTAAGTACGTAGCATCTCAAAGTGAACAAGTAGCTTGCAGTGTGTTAGCGCTTTTCGTACAACACGTATTGATGATCCAGTGCACGTGGTGCAAACCATAACCATCGCCTGACATGTTTGTTATTCATCCTTGCTTACCTTCTTGTGCTACCATTATCTTTTGGATTTGAAGATAACGAAAGAAAATGAAAATGGATTTATGCTGTAATTGTCGCTCACTTTTATCTTTGAAATTTATTCTTTGACGTTTGTTATATTAATGTCCACATTTGCTTTTCCCTCATCATGATTAGAATAACATATCCTTTTAGCTAACGAATATTACATCATCCTTCTATATGTGTCAATCCAGGAGGAACAATCATAGGGTTCAATTCTATCTCCTCATGATAATATGATTGATGAAATGAAAGTCCAAAAACGAAAAGGAAGAAAGCAAGCCAAAATAATTGGACCATGTCTTGCAAAGGGTAAATCGGTAAATGTAAAAGGTCACATGCACTATCTCAACAGCTTTGTTCGTTTCTTTTTTGGACCTCACAAAGGATATTGGGCTGGTGAAGGACCTCAACAGAGGCCTATTAAAAATTTGAAAACTTGCTCTCGTTGAGAGTCGAACTCAAGACCTCTCGCTTACTAAACGGGTGCTCTAACCAACTGAGCTACGAGAGCTTATTGGAAAATATGCCATTCAAATTATAAGTATTCAAAATATTTTCCTGGGAAAATTGGCGGGTGTCTCCTCAAGCTGAACGGTAAGAGCCTGAGAGGCAGTTAGTTAAGAATTCTCAAGTGTGATTCGGAAATGTGAGAGACACGTGGCGTTCTGCATTCTCTTCTCTTCGCTGAGGTAGTTAGGGTTTTACTTACCAGTGTGTCTGAACACTGAACTGAACTGAATAGAATTCAAGAATGGAACCCGATCCTTCCTTTACTTTCAGCAGCACTGATGTTCAATCTCTTGCCGGTTCTCTCTTCTTTCTTAGCTCTTTTTCCTTCTTTTGTTTTCGTCGTTTCTTCATTGTATCAGTCAATGATCGCATTGTGTTGCAGATCTGCTCGCAGATCTGGTCCTCGGTGAGAAATCGGTGGATGATGATTTGAGGCCGAAGCAGGAGTTTATGTGCCCTTTTTGCGGCGAAATTCACGACGCCGATGCACTTAGCTACCACATTCATGATCAGCATCCCCGGCATCTCACCAATGGGGTATTCACTTCTTTCTCTTCTCTTCTCTTCTCTTTCTTTCTTTCTTTCTTTCTTTCAGTTCTAATTCCGATGTCCTTTGCCGTTATTATTGTTATTTTTGTAATCATAATAATTTCTTGTACGTGTGCAGCTCCTTTTCAATTTGTTGTTTCTTGTTTTAATAATGATCATGGTGTTATTCTGAAACTTTGATGTTCCTTCCAGTTCTTTAGCGTTTTTTACTTTCTTCTTTTATGAATTGCTATGGCGGTCTTTTAATTACGAATGGAGTGGAAGTATGGAACTGTAGCATTTGTAGGTAGGAGTTTTGACTGTGATAATCAAAACGGAAATGAATTGTTTATAACTGTTAATTTTTTAGATTACATCAATCAACTTATTTTTGAAAAAGTTTCCATATGAAATAATTATGTCATCGGTCCATGCAAATTGGATTCGTTTTTAATCATGTTTATCCACTTAAGTTGGGATCATTATTATTGTCTAGGTAATTTAGGGTAGTCACATTCATGTTCCTCGTTGAAATTTCACAGCTTATGTTTTCAGGACTGTCCAATTTGTGAAGACTCGTTTGGGATGGAACTTGTCGGTCATATTGCTAAAGAACATGGAGATCTTCTGAAAATATCCTTTAGAAGCTGGGATTCTTTCCATTTTTTGGTTATTTTTAGTTTTCACCTGCTGCTGAATTGGATCCACTCTTATTTAATTGCACCAGCCACATTAATCCGGGGATATATTTTGATATGGTATATTTCATTCCAACTACTATTCTTTTTCTTGCTAGATGTGATGGATAATTGGTGTGGTTTTTACAAGTTTCTCCTTGACCAGAAATTACGTGCAGCGCAAAAGAAGGTACAGAACTGGAGGCCCGAATCCTACATCGAGACAAGAACTGGATGAAGAAATACGGAAACACCTATTAAGAGATTTTTCATGCATAGCTCCCTCTGAGCTTGATCCTTTGCTCTCATCATTTATTTCCACCCGAGTTTTAGCTGACGAACAATGCAGTGCACAAGTACAACCTTCTCCATTGGAAGCTATCGAAATGCAAAGTTTAGAAGACGATTTCTTGGAAAGGTAGGAATGTCGGTATTTTATGTTTGATCAAAGGATTTTCGTGCTTGGAATCTCAGGTTGATATGACAATGTTTAGTCTTACTGTCAAGATCGTCCTTCACAGCTGTTTCTTTCCTTATGCTGTTCAGGGAACCTGAACCGTTGCAACCATTGGACAACCATCTAGCAGAGAAAGATCCAAGGTTTGAGTTCGTTCAGAGGTTACTGATGTCTGCTATTCTTGATAATAACTTACCAATGAAATTGTAGCTAGTTCTGACGTTATTGAGGGAGGGGGTTTATGCTCATTGATAGAGTGAATATGTAGCAGAAGGATTGAATGTGTCCATAATGTAACTAGACTTATCGGCAATTGTTCATATAAATGCAATTAATAGTATTTTGATTTTTGATTGTCACCTGTGCTGCTTCCTCTTGGCCAATGGCCATTGTGAATGAAATATCCGCAAACAAGCATGGATTCTTAGATGAGTGACAATTTCGAGTCCCAACCCAAATAGTTGCCAATTTGCCATTTTACAATACATTACTTTGTACATCGCCCGTTTCAAATTCAGCTTTTAATTTGCGGTTAACCTTCTATCCAACATTAAACGACAAACATTAGGAAGAAGCAGCTTGTTAGTGTAACATCTGATCTTAACACAAGGATTTGTATACTGGGAATCAACATGTATCGCATATGCTAGACAACAATAAGTGAAATAAGTTCTTTTACATAGACTTTGGCTCTTTACCCTATGATCTAGACAAGCCACAAAAAAGAAGAAAATCTTGGTTAAAAAGACTTGACATCCTGTGAAGAACAGAACTACAAAAGTAGACCATCCTCAAATGAAGAACGTATAAATTTCAATGCCTACTCTTTTCCTGAAATACTTAAAGAGGCACAAACCCTTCTGTACTATTTTAGGAAAACAAGTGATCCTAAAGTTTATGTATAGCCTTCCGGAAAAATAACTGTTCAATTAATGGACAACACAGTATATTAGGCAGGAGCTGGGCAGCTTCTGTTTTTGAAATAAAAAACAAGGTAAGAAAAAATTATATCTTTGCTCATCTCAGATATGTACAACGGGTAATAAAGTAATTATAATCAGGATGTTCAATACGCAATCGCCTGAGCCAGTTTTCGGCAGATTGCATCAGAGAATTGGCTTTCTGACATTCGGAAACCCCCTCAGGATCCCAGACAGAAACTTTGAACTTGTGAAAAGCAAGCCCAAAGATTGGCAGGGATAACTTTGATGATATGTCCCTACCTCTTGAATAATGGATATGAAGCCCATCAGTATTTGGACCTGATTCAAAGGTTAAGCAAGTAAGATTGATGTCCCTTCACATACATTTTGCACATATAAAAGCTTAACAAAGATAGCAAGGCATACTCTGCAAAGCCGTCGACAGGGAATGGTAGGTCAGGAAGCAGGCACTCAGGCTCTGTAGCGTTGGACCAGTAGGTATTCTATATATTGGATACCTTCATAACAGAAACAGAAAATATTCCTTTCAAAATTAACAATTATAACATGAATTATCCACCCACAACAATTTGAAAACCAATAAGAATAGAAAAAACATACCAAGCCAGTGAAACCCAACTAGCAGGTGAGAGATCACAGCTCCAGTATGTCTTTAACTCTGGAAAGTGACGTGCAAGATCAGAAATCTGAGTCAAACAATATGAGGATTTGTTAGACTTTAAAAGAAAAAGTCCCAATGTGGTATTTTACCAAAGGAAAATGTCTTGCCTTGTCTGCTAATGGAGCACGATTATAAGGTGTCTCACGCTCAAAGTATTCAAATATTTTCTGACCAGGTGGGTTGCAGCTCTGAGTCTCATCACTAGATGAACTCACAAAAGGCATACTTCCTGACACCCTTTCCAGACCATGATTGTTGGCATCTGATATGTTAAGATGATTCCTAATGTTAGGGATGCTATTTGTTCCTCGTTCATGACAATAACCACTGCTGCTATCACTGCTTGTCTCTCTTGCTGATTCAGAATCACTTTCTTGACTAGGCTTCCTGAAATAAAATAAAATTGAGAAGAACACTATGTTATTGACACACTAAACAAAGTGGTTAGCTAATCAACTTCAGTTGAAATGGTAAACAGGCCTCCTGTAAAAGGACCAGGTTCTAGGCTACATTCATTTCAAAATAAGACTGAGAAATGGAAAAAGGTAAAATAACTAGGTGGTCTCCTATATCTGAACTCCTAGTAAATGGGTGACTATATCTTTTTTATCATAACAGATATAAGATAAATATGTATCATACTCAATGTCATCTAGAACTTGCAGGAAAAAATATGAATAGTCCTCCTAGTAGGCAACAAGAAGTCTATAAGCAACAAATGCACAATTGACAGTATTTATTATTTAATAGAACTTAAGGTGGGTAGCAGACAGAGGGAACACGCGCAATGTTCCACTTGATTCAGCTAATATGTGTAACATGAGGTAAGTAAATCAAGTTTAGCTGTGATGGTGTATTGGTGTGACCCTAAAACAACTAGCTCAAGATAATTTAGTAGCATCATATGACAAAGGAGGGCAGATCATGGTAGCCACTTTATTATTGTGGTCAGCTAATGTTTCTCATATAGATGTTTCATCCATATCAGTTTTCAGACTTTCAGCAAGGCTAAGGAATTTGAGTTCTTTAGCTAGTTAGTCCATCATCATGCTTGCACCAAACTGTTATCATTCATCATGCAGTTACTGAGAGAAAGTTATCAATATTCAATACCATGCCAGTAGCTAAGACAAGATCAATGATAGCTAACTACACCTAAGCATGATTGGATAAAAAATGAGTGCACTATAGAGAGAGAGACTTGGGAATAGCACCTAGCATTGAGAAGATGTTAAAATCTTGCCTTATATGGTTTCAACATAAATGGAGAAGACCTGTAGAGGCCCTCCTAGTAAGAA
>NC_029785.2:130834935-130839041 GCF_000816755.2 Arachis ipaensis | reverse complement strand
AAAAAAAAGAAAAAAAAGTGTTAAAATAATAGTTCAACATATAGCTTAATAGTTAGAACTATAGGGAGACCTAGAAAAACCATACATAAAACTATTAACATTTAGATCGAATACCAAGATGTTGTTTGATTATTGTAACTAATCCCACCTAGTGGGACAAGACTTAGTTGCTCTTATTGTATTGTCATCCCCACACATGCAGTGATCAGCTGGAGCATATTAAGAATAGATAAACTAGAGCAAAACTAATATGGAAGGGGTATCATGTATCACGGGGGCATAATCTCTGAACTCTGTCATTCTTCAATCCGTAGAGAAAAAAGAAAATTTGGTCTTGGCCTCTTCACCACCAGCAACAGTCATGCATTAATCAACATAACTTTATAAAGCTAAGTACTATCACACTCAATTATTGTAAGTTCTACTCAGAGGAGGCTAAGCATCAAGCTACTAAAGACAATCTTAGTGTGATTGCTATTTAGATACATAATCCTAATTTTTATGTCTTCCCTTGTAAGAGAGGATTACAAGTACAACCCTCCAATGAATAATAACAAATTGAAAAAGAGCAAAATAAGGAAAATTGCATCAGAATATATTAAATAATGAGAAATTGGCCAGTGGTTTGAGTTTCTACAGTTAGAACTAGCTTGTTTGCAGTGGCACACTGACCTTAACCGTGAAGAAGGTTTTGATGGGTCAATGTAGAGCTGAATGGCAGACAAGGAAACATTGTAATACTGCGTCACGGATTCACTCCCATTCAACATCAGAGGTACACCCGCCCCATATGCACTCCATTCCTTAAAAGATTCCCACAAGTCCCCAAGCACAAAGTATGGATGTAACTCGGCCTCCGTTGGCTTCCACTTCTTAGAGCTTGTCTGTTGATTCCCAAAAGAAAAAGAAAGTTTCCACCCAAATAAGCCAAATTGCCCTTTGAAACAAACCCAAACAACCGAAGCTATCTTGAATAGCAAGGGCATTCTAATTATATATATACGCCACCTTCTTTGCAATAGCTCAATTTAAGGAAAATCTCAAAGCAAGGCATAAATTATAAAAAACATTGGTAGCATTCATCTATAAACGAAGCATTGATTAACTCAAGATCCCTTTTTTTCTTAAAAAAAAAAAAATCACTAGTAGGGTCCATTGCTCCTACTTCCCTACAAATAGAGAAAATTCACCTCATCGGTCATGCGAAAAGCAAAGAGTGATATGAATATCAAAATTAAAAAAGAAAAATCGTTGCAGGATGAAGAAAAGGATTGAATTGATGAGAACCTTGGGGAGATATTGGGCGGGAACAAGGGGAGTGGTGTACTCCAAGAAGCGATCCAAATTGGAGATGTCAGATGTAGCGCGCGAAGAAATCGAGCAATCGGAGGAGGAGCCGGGCCTGTTCTCCGACGAGGTTCTGGAAAGCGAGGACCTCTGCGGCGGGTCGTGGTGGTGGTGGTACTGGTGGTTGGGGTGGTGCTGCTTCTCCCTGTGTTTGCGGAGGGGCGGGGGGCTGTAGAATCGATTATCTCCGAGGTGGCGATTCCGGGTGCGGTTTCCGCCGGATATAGCGGCGCCACCAGTGGCCGACATTGAGTTTGAGAAATAGGAGGCGTAAAACGACGACGTGTTGGGGATGTTAGGTTAAGAGTGTGAGTGAAAGTAACTAAGTGGAGAGTGGAGAAGAGTTGAGGGTTTAACCTATTTTATGCTATTCCCTATGTCTCACGCATAGTCAAAACGTTTGTTTCTTATTTTATCGCGCGTGTTTAAATTATTATACTGAGACGGGTTGTTTTAGTTTATGCAATGCTCCATGCCACGTCACTTAATCCGTAAATCACTACACTTTCCTGTATTCCTATTCCCTAGATTTACACCCCATGTGGAAATTAATACCAATTCAGTATTCAAAAAATCTAACCGCTAATAAAATAGTATCCGAAAAATATTATCCACGAAAAGAATATTAATTCAATATATTTAGTCATAATGTCTCATCTAGAGGTGTACGGGATCGAATTGGATCGGATTCAATATCTATAGTTTTTAAATTTGTATTTGATCTATATATTTGCAAATTGAATCTAATATTAGATATATCTATAAAATATAAATTTTTTTAAAATTTATTTTTATTACAAAATAATATGATAATTATTAGTTAAAATAAAACATAACAAAATATTTACTTATTTATTTACTCATTTTTGTAGATTGAATATGCGGATATTTATACAAAATCTGCAACCTGATCCTATTAGTGTGCGGACCGAATCCATATCTTCAATTTTTGATTCGGATTCGGATAAATATCGCGAATATGTAGATCGGATCCGATCCATGAACACCCCTAGCTCATCTGTCGAACATAATTTTATGTTTTAATATTCTATACTTATAAACAAACGTAGTCATATAGTTTGATATTGTGCCTATCATTGACGAAGTAAGTACGCAACATATGTTTCATATTCACTAACAAACCCAAATGCAATAGTCAAAAATTAAGTTGTATGTTGAGTTTGAACATATAGGTGCGGATGGAATTCAACATGACCTAGACATAAAAGATGATAAAACTAAAGTGACGAAAGAACAGTAATAACAAAAAAGACTTTGAATCTAACTACGGAGCCTGTGGCGAGAATGAGGATGGTGATGGGAGAGGTGAGGCAGTTGTGAAAAACATAATAATTCCATCCGCAGTCAGTCAGTCCTTCGATGTTCCACCTTTTATGTGTAGCTTGGACCTTGACGCTATGTATGCATTGAAATTATCTGAATATATGAATATAGGTACGTGAGGAGTGAGTAATATATTTTTCTCTGTAGGTGTTGTTGTTCTTAAAGATGGGGAGTTCAGGATCGAAATGGAATACAGTTTCAATAATCGGTTGTTGCGGCAATTAGGAGTTACACTATCTTTAGAGGAGTCGATTACATTGTGTATGAGTTTGAGTCACATACATTGTATGTAAAATGCAAGACATATGGTCGTGGGTGCGATTGGTCTATTCAATCTTGCTTGATACGGAAGAAAAATTGTTGAGAAATACGGAGATATAACGGGAGGCACACGTGCACGATGAAAATGATTCACAAGATCACTCCAAATTGCACTCAGACATGATTGCAGAGACTATAAGGCCATTGGTTGAAATCGCTCCATTTCTGAAGGTGAAATCTATAATTACGGAAGTTCTGTCCAGGTTCAATTACAATATTGATTACCGGAAGGCTTAGTTGAAAAAGCAGAAATTGATCAAAAAATTCTTCGATGATTGGGAAGATTTTTACCAAGATTTGCTAATGTGATGCACGGTAATGATTCAGAAGATGTCTGGCTCAGTTGTCCAAATAGAAACACTATTCCTATATAACGAGAGTGAAGAGTTGGACGGTGTCAGGGCACTTTACCGAATATTCTGGAGTTTCAATCTATATATTAGAGCGTTCCGACATTGCAAGCCTCTAGTTCAGGACTTCAGGTTGACGGCACACGTCTTTACAAAAATATAAAGGTACCCTTTTAGTTGCAGTTGCATAATATGTGAACCAAAATATTGTGTCAATTGTTTTTGTCATCATGGAAGGAGAGACTGGAGATGCGTGATACTTTTTCTTCAGTAATTTACGAAGGCATATTGTTAGGAGCGACAGTGTAGAGATAATATTCGATTACTATGAATCAATAAAGGCAGCAGTCTAGCAATATTGATTGGAAATCTCCCTATTCTTTCTTTATTTCTCACTTCAACGAGTGAAGCAAGTTTTGTCTATGCCGAATTTAAAGGCCAAATCATTACTGCATCACTTATTCCTGAACACACATCTATCTCCTGCATGCAGGTAGGCACAACTCGCGTGTTGAAAAAGAGATTAAAAGGAGTCTGAAAAGGTGCACATAATCTCTGAAAAAGTAACCAAAATCTCTGACAAAAAAAAGCACCACGCCTCTTACGTGTTGAGCAATAATTGACACCTATACAATACGTCTGTAAATTGTGTCAGGACAACTCTAAACGTCCACAAATACTATAAATCACCTCAAATATTAATATGCAGTTAATACACTACTTATTTTTTTATATAAAAAATAA
>NC_029785.2:130808003-130834700 GCF_000816755.2 Arachis ipaensis | reverse complement strand
CAAAGGGGCCAGAGGCCCATAAATAACTTGTCTCTACTTATATAGAATGTGTATTTATTCAAAGAGGTTTACCCAAGCTGATAAAAGATTTTGGACCTAATGGAAGGGTAGTCCGAAATTCTTAGGCCAGGTCAGGTATAAGATTTGGGCTTATTATGGACCCTCTTCAACTCTGGTTTCTTTAAAGAGGCGTCGTATTAAAAGAGTGGACTTGTGTGGTTTTAGGTTACTGATTTTTAAACCCAACTAGGAAGGAACAATATCATAAAAGGTTGTTAACCAAAAACATATAATAAAGTCTTAGTTCACATGGCATATCTCTCTCTTCACTGCAAAAGTCTAGGGTTCAAACTTTAAAGAGGAGTGTGTAGGTATGTTGTGTACTTAGAATTAGGAGTTGTTCAATTCATTGACAAAAAAAAAAATAAATAAAAAATTGATTTATTCAATACTATTATTCATTTGGATTAGATTAAATCAATTTTAAAAAATTGATCTAAGATCCAATCTATCTTTTTGTGGTTTTCACCTTTTGTTAAGATCCAGTATAAATTTAAAATTTTACAGTTCTAACTGAATTAAATGATCAATTTTAATTGAGGATATATAGCACTCCTATTAAAAGAAATGGGGTTTTGGGATGGGGTTGTGTAATTTAAAATTTGTGTTCTTGTGCGCACAATATACGGCATTATTAAATTTCTTTGGACCATTACATAGTAAACATTACACACTTTCGTTGAACGACTTATGAATAATCGCATAACTTTCCCGAATTTCTGTTCGTCCAAATCGCAATGTTTGACAAACTCCTAAGAAAGAAGTGGAAGATGTAGAAGAAACCTAAGAGAATTGTACATAAAATATTTAATTATGTGTTATCATTATAGCAAAAAGTTTATATAATTTATAACTTTAAGAATTTTATTGCATGATGATAATAAAATTAGACACTCTCCTTATATATATACAGGGACGGACATACGGAGGGCAACTCGGCCCCTAACTTTTTTAAAAAAAGATTAATAGTAATAAGTTATTAAGTATGATTTAATTTTTTAAAAAATTTATTTAGTATTTAGTCTAATATAAATAAAAGTTTAGTCTAACCTAAATATTAATGATTTCTAATATCTAAAAAGTAAGTAATAATATTAAAAAAATTTGAAAAGATATTATTACTAATATTTTTTAATTAAATAAAGAGTAATACCCCAAATAGGTCCCCAAGGATTTGCCCGTACGACAGATTTGTCCCCCAAGAAAATTAACTAAGTCCCCAGTCCCCGAAATTGTTAAATATGTGCCATATACGTCCCTGCTCCAGGTTTAGCTGGTTAACTGAACACTCTCTCTCCTACGTGGAGGTGATGAGTGTGACGTGTCAGGTTAAAGGCTTTCAGGACACGTTGGTCCCTGCACACGTAGCCAAAACGACGTCGTTTAAGGCCTTTTTAAAACGACGTCATTTTGAGTGGGACAGATTAGTCCCCAAGCTTTATGAAATGAATGTGTTAAAACGGCAGCGTTGTGAATAGGGACCTAGGATAAAAATGCATGTCCTTCTCCCTTGGCTCTGTTAAATGACCTGAAACCCCAAACCCTTACCCAAATTTTACAAGGCAACCCTTCATCTTCCTCAACTCCGTTAACATTGACTGTAGTCTGTAACAGTAGTTTGGCGAAGCTGACGGCGATTGGGTGGTGGCGGTGGTGTGTCGTGCATATCGCCATTGTTGGAGGTAAGTCTTCTAATTTCTTTTCTGAATTAATTCAGAGGCGAAGATTCATGTATGATGAACATGCATGTCATGTGTAGGGTAGATTAAAGATATTATTTTGCTAGTGTTGGTTAAGTCAGAGTTGTAAAGTGATTTAGTTTGTGACGTTTCATAATAACATTACCAATGTGGGTGTTAAAAAATTGAATTCTGTTTTAATGTTCTTGTAATGTCTTCGTTGCTTGTTTAAATTGTGATAGATTTTTATTTTGTTAGTTTAGATGAGTGAAGACGTGATACCCGTATTTTACCACGGTGGAAGCTTTGTGAGAGACAACAAGGGAGTACTTGTGTACATCAATGGAGAAGTCAAGAAGTTTTCCCCAATGGACATTGATCTGATATGTTTCTTTGACTTGAAGAAACTTTTTTTTGGACTTGGGTTACCATGACTATAAGGCAATGTTTTGGTATGATCCGACTGCTACTGACCTGGAGTCTGGTCTTCACCCAGTTCAAGGAGACAAAGAGATTAGAGATCTTCAAAAGAATAAAATACTAAATGAGGACATTGATGAATTCTACATCTACTTTGACCATCCAATCATGGAAGATACATAGTTCATTAATGATGATGGTGTTAGTGTTGAGGAGGTGGATGTGCAAGAGGCTAGTGCTGAGGATGATGGTGTTGACAATGATGCAGATGTTGAGAGTTCAGATAATGATGATGGGTACGAGTCAACAGAAGATGCATTATACAAGCCCCCACCTTCAGGATATGGTTTTTTCAGATTCAAGTTTAGAGGAAGAGTCAGTTGGAGCTAGTAAGAAAGGAAAGAATAATGGGAAGAAGAAATCCAAAGTTAGTAAGCCTGTTAATGGGCCAGTTGGCAAGGGCAATGGCAAGCCAAAAAGGGCAGCCATTGGAAGAAAAGAGGTAGCTGGAGCATCTGTTCAGAGAAAGAGTCATGATGGGCCTGGCAGGCCCAGTAAGAGTGATTATAGGCCTGCTGAAAAAGATAAAGTAGTTAATGGGCCTTCTAGTGGCAACAAAAATAATGCTACACCTGCTAGTGCCAATGAGACTGCATCAAAGTCTAAAAAACCTACTACACTTGATGAAGAACTTGGTGTGGAGTTGTTACCTGAGTCAGACATTGAATTTGAGCATGAGTCTGAATAATTTTTGACCCCGGAAGACTCAAGTGATGATGGAGGAAATGAGTTTGATTGGCCTCAATTTAATCCGAGTGCAGAATTTGGGGAGGTCCAATTTCAGCTGAACATGGAGTTTGAGTCACTTGAACAATTTAAGCAGGCTCTCAAGGAATTTACCATATCAGAGGGTAGGAGGATATTTTACATGAAGAATGATAAGAGAAGGGTTAGAGCTGCTTGTATACATGGAGGCTTCATGCCTAGAAAAGAAGTGCAAAAAGCCAAGGCAAAGCCAAGAAAAGCAGCTAAGGAAAAGGCAAAGTTAGAGGCTGCTAAAGAAGCTAATGAAAGCGACAAAGCTAAAGGGGTGGTGGCAACGAATGAGGCTCTTCCTGAAGGTGAGAAAAACAATGAGAGAGCTACAACCAATGAGGTAGAAGCACAAGCTAATGCAGCAAACAATGAAAAATGTGGAAATGAAGGTGAGAAAAATGGTGAAACAGAGAAGCATGACTGTCCCTGGTTTATATACTGTGCAAAGAACCCATGGTCAGGTGGATACCAAATAAAGACCTACAACCCCACTCACACCTGTGGAAGAGAGTTTGGCGGCAATATGGCAGATCAACATTGGGTAGCAAAGAAGCTAGAAAAGAGATTGTTGAGTCAGCCACGGTTGACACATGCAGAGGCATGGGATCACATAAAGGTTGATTACAATGTGATACTCAGTGATAAAATGCTGTACAGAGGACTTCGGATGGCCAGGGAAAAGTATGTTGGTAACGAGAAGGCACAATATGGCAAGCTGCGTGACTATCTGAATGAGATACACAGGTATGAGGTTATTTCAAAGTGTAACATTTCCTGAGATTTCAATAATTTGATAACATGGACATATGAAGAATAATATTTTTTACATTTTATGTTAATTATTGTTTGAGAAAAATAACTTGCTGTGATATCATAATACATTAGAATATTGTTAGTGATCTTAGTGAATTCTGGTTTAATATTGCTGTGATATCATACTAAGATATATGTTTACACAGGAGCAATGAAGGTTCATCTGCACTGTTGGCAGTGGAGCCTATACCTCAATCTCCTCCATTATTTGATAAATTGTATATTTGCTTAGACGCCTGTAAAAGAGGGTTCAAGGCTGGATGTCGCCCTTTGATAGGTTTAGATGGATGCTTCCTGAAGGGTTTTTATGGGGGACAATTATTGTCAGCTGTAGGACAAGACGCGAACAATCATTTTTATGTGATTGCGTATGCAGTAGTTGACAGTGAGACAAAGGCAAGTTGGAAATGGTTTCTGGAGTTGTTACAAGATAATTCTGGGCAATGCACTGCCGATGGTTGGAACTTCATCAGCGATCAACAGAATGTATCCCTAAATATGTCTTAGTGTTTGTTATGTTAACTAACTAAATGCATTGTATTCTTGATGATTTAATGGCTGTTAACTATGTTTTTTATTATCATAACAAGCATTTTAATGCTTATTATTTTCTGGTCTATTTGAACTGTAATGCAGGGTCTCTGCATCAAAGTCTAAAAAACCTACTACACTTGATGAAGAACTTGGTGTGGAGTTGTTACCTGAGTCAGACATTGAATTTGAGCATGAGTCTGAATAATTTTTGACCCCGGAAGACTCAAGTGATGATGGAGGAAATGAGTTTGATTGGCCTCAATTTAATCCGAGTGCAGAATTTGGGGAGGTCCAATTTCAGCTGAACATGGAGTTTGAGTCACTTGAACAATTTAAGCAGGCTCTCAAGGAATTTACCATATCAGAGGGTAGGAGGATATTTTACATGAAGAATGATAAGAGAAGGGTTAGAGCTGCTTGTATACATGGAGGCTTCATGCCTAGAAAAGAAGTGCAAAAAGCCAAGGCAAAGCCAAGAAAAGCAGCTAAGGAAAAGGCAAAGTTAGAGGCTGCTAAAGAAGCTAATGAAAGCGACAAAGCTAAAGGGGTGGTGGCAACGAATGAGGCTCTTCCTGAAGGTGAGAAAAACAATGAGAGAGCTACAACCAATGAGGTAGAAGCACAAGCTAATGCAGCAAACAATGAAAAATGTGGAAATGAAGGTGAGAAAAATGGTGAAACAGAGAAGCATGACTGTCCCTGGTTTATATACTGTGCAAAGAACCCATGGTCAGGTGGATACCAAATAAAGACCTACAACCCCACTCACACCTGTGGAAGAGAGTTTGGCGGCAATATGGCAGATCAACATTGGGTAGCAAAGAAGCTAGAAAAGAGATTGTTGAGTCAGCCACGGTTGACACATGCAGAGGCATGGGATCACATGAAGGTTGATTACAATGTGATACTCAGTGATAAAATGCTGTACAGAGGACTTCGGATGGCCAGGGAAAAGTATGTTGGTAACGAGAAGGCACAATATGGCAAGCTGCGTGACTATCTGAATGAGATACACAGGTATGAGGTTATTTCAAAGTGTAACATTTCCTGAGATTTCAATAATTTGATAACATGGACATATGAAGAATAATATTTTTTACATTTTATGTTAATTATTGTTTGAGAAAAATAACTTGCTGTGATATCATAATACATTAGAATATTGTTAGTGATCTTAGTGAATTCTGGTTTAATATTGCTGTGATATCATACTAAGATATATGTTTACACAGGAGCAATGAAGGTTCATCTGCACTGTTGGCAGTGGAGCCTATACCTCAATCTCCTCCATTATTTGATAAATTGTATATTTGCTTAGACGCCTGTAAAAGAGGGTTCAAGGCTGGATGTCGCCCTTTGATAGGTTTAGATGGATGCTTCCTGAAGGGTTTTTATGGGGGACAATTATTGTCAGCTGTAGGACAAGACGCGAACAATCATTTTTATGTGATTGCGTATGCAGTAGTTTACAGTGAGACAAAGGCAAGTTGGAAATGGTTTCTGGAGTTGTTACAAGATGATCTTGGGCAATGCACTACCGATGGTTGGAACTTCATCAGCGATCAACAGAAGGTATCCCTAAATATGTCTTAGTGTTTGTTATGTTAACTAACTAAATGCATTGTATTCTTGATGGTTTAATGACTGTTAACTATGTTTTTTATTATCATAACAAGCATTTTAATGCCTATTATTTTCTGGTCTGTTTGAACTGTAATGCAGGGTCTTTTGCCAGCACTAAAAGAGGTTATGCCTAATGCCCATCACAGAAACTACATTAGGCACATTTGGAAGAATTTCACAAACAAATACAAGGATACACATCTTAAGAATGTGGTCTGGGCTTGTGCCAAAAGTTCAACCGTTGCAGAGTTTAATGATAACATGCAAAGGCTGAAGAGAATAAATGAGGACGCATGGACTTACCTTGCAAAATTGGATCCAGGATGCTGGACTAAGTCAAAATTCAGCCACTACCCTAAGCTGGACAATATCACCAATAATATGACAAAGGTGCGGAATGCCAAGATAGTACACTATAGGGGAAAACTTATCCTCACAATGCTAGAGGAGCTCAGATGTTACATTATGCGAAGGATGACACAACACAAAAAGGCCCTAAGCATGTACACTGGTGTAGTTGCTCCTGTACAACAAAAAAGGATGGAAGCCATTATGAAGGACACCAAGCACTGAACTGCTCAATGGACTGGCGACGATGCTAGACAGGTATTTGAGGTGCAAATGCACATGAAGAAGCTGGGGGTGCACTTAGGTAATAGCACATGTACATGTAACATGTGGCAACTTACAGGTATAACACTCCAACTTATGCATTTTTAGTTATTATTCTTACAAACTGTATATATAATTGTTGTTTATAATCACTTATAGGAATTCCATGTGTGCATGCCATGGCTGCTATTGCTAAGAGGGGAGACAGAGCAGACACATATATGCACAAGTGGCTGAAGATGGATGCCTTCAGAGCAACATATGGTCATTCCATTAGTGCTATCAACAGTGAAGAGTATTGGGAGAAGTCTGGAGAAATAAGCTCAATCCCTCCCAAGATTAAGAGGCCAATAGAGCGTCCAGTAAAGAGAAGGAGACCAGATCCAGTAGAAGACAGACCAGAGGGTACTAAGGCAAAAAAGACCTTCCGAGTCACATGCGGAAAATGTGGAGATACTGGCCACAATGCTAAGACCTGCAAAGGAGCTCCTAAGGCTGGAACTAATCCTAAAGGAAAGGTCAAGGGAAAATCCAGGGAAAAGTCAACTACAACACAAGAAGAGGTTCATGTTTCTCAATCGGCACCCGTAACTCAGGTATACATGAATGACACTTACCTTCTTCTGCTAAATGTGTTACATTATGCAGCTTGATATGTGTGATAACATGCTTAGGATTTAGGTTTTTGACATGAATTAATTGTTGTGTTATAGAGACCAACTTGACATATAAATTTAGTAATTAGGGGCCTGTTTGACTTATAGTAGCATTTCTAAAGGACCTATTTGACTTATAAAATACATCGTGAAGGGTTTAATAATAGTCCCTAATAAATTTGCTTACGTATGAGGTTATCCAGCCTGAGGCACCAACAAATGCTACTATACCAGATGTTGGGATGAATGTGAATGATGCAACTGTAAGTATGCTTGATAATATGTTTCACTATTAATTCCTAAACATTACTTACTAATATCTTATTTTAGAATACTCATAATTGTTTACAATTCAATCAGGGAAGACAAACTCAGCCTCAGCAGCCTTTTAGACGTCCAAAGCAGACAATAATTAGACCCAAGAGACAGTAAAGTATGAGTGTTGAGACAATGGCAGCTGCAAGTAGTGGCACAACCTCCAGAATGTTCAAATTCATTCCAACGCCCGGACTGAACCTCTCTAAGAAGAAATGATGCTTTGGAAGAAATTTATTGTGAAATGGACAAGATATTGTTTACTCTTGTTATTTTGAAGAAAATAGACCTCCACTTTTAATACCTTTTGTGCACCACTTTACATCAGTGTGTGTAGAAGGAAATAGACCTTCTTTATTTTGCTAACATTTTGATACAACTTATGTACATCCTCTATGTTGATGCTACTTTATGTTAACATTCTGATGCATGTTACTTGAATATTCTGGTTTGGATTATATACTATTTTTGGTTTAATCCACTTTGCCAAATTACTTTGCATACTCTGAATTCGATATAGACTAGCTTCAAGTTAGTATCATTATCAACTTCTAATATTCATTTAACTAAAATGAGTCATTCAAATACAATATTTTTCCAACAAAGATACAATGCCAATTGCTTAAATAACCACCACATAGATACAAAACAGAATCACAACTACAAGTGCACCTATTATTACACTACTAAACAACCTTAGAACACTGTCCTTCTTGAGTTTCGAACAATCTTCATTCCTCTTTATTAACATCTCCTCCAATTGTTTCACTTTCTCCTCCAAGCATTAATCCAAACCTGCACCAAATTCTTCACCCATGCATGTCTCCACAGAGGCCAATCTACAGCTTTCAACTACATCATCCACCAAATACCCAAAAATATCATCAAACCATACAAAAAAATCACAATATCCTTGCTTTTCCTGCAATCAGAATAATAGAACATAAATCATCACATTATTTTTAGTCCCCAATTATCAAAACTACAGCACCACAAAAATCCACCACTCTAAAGTACCTTGAAGTGAGGACATCCAAAGAACAACCTATTCGGGTTTTCTGCTATGCGAGACCTGGATATTACGGCATATGTCCTGCACTTGCACTTAGGATGTTCTCCTTTTCTAAGTCGCCCCCTTCGGACGCCTGATGAGCGGATAATTTATACGCTTTTTGACATTGTTTTTAGTATGTTTTTAGTATATTTTAGTTAGTTTTTATTATGTTTTTATTAGTTTTTAAATAAAAATCACTCTTCTGGACTTTACTATGAGTTTGTGTGTTTTTCTGTGATTTCAGGTATTTTCTGGCTGAAATTGAGGGACCTGAGCAAAAATCTGATTCAGAGGCTGAAAAAGGACTGCAGATGCTGTTGGATTCTGACCTTCCTGCACTCAAAGTGAATTTTCTAGAGCTACAGAAGCCCAATTGGTGCACTCTCAATTGAGTTGGAAAGTAGACATCCTGGGCTTTCCATCAGTATATAATAGTCCATACTTTGCTCGAGATTTGATGGCCCAAATAGGCGTTCCAAGTCAGCTCAAGAATTCTGGCGTTTAACTTCGGAACTGGCACAAAAGTTGGAGTTAAACGCCCAAACTGGCACAAAAGCTGGCGTTTAACTCCAAGAAAATTCTCTACACATGAAAGCTTCAATGCTCAGCCCAAGCACATACCAAGTGGGCCCGGAAGAAGATTTCTGCATTAATTACCTATTTCTGTAACCCTAGGCTACTAGTTTTCTATAAATAGGACCCTTTGCTATTGTATTTTCATCCTTTACTCATACTTTTCATACACTTGATATACTTTTGATCTTTGAGAGTCTTATACACGTTTGGGGGCTGGCCTCACGGCCATGCCTGGACCTTGTTCTTATGTATTCTCAACGGTGGAGTTTCTACACACCATAGATTAAGGTGTGGAGCTCTGCTATTCCTCATGGATTAATGCAATTACTACTGTTTTTCTATTCAATTCACGCCTACTTCTTCTCTAAGATATCACTTGTTCTTCAACTTGATGAATGTGATGATCCGTGACACTCATCATCATTCTCACCTATGAACGTGTGCCTGACAACCACCTCCGTTCTACCTTCGATTGAGTGTGTATCTCTTGGGTTTCTAATCTAAGATTGGAACCTTCGTGGTATAGGCTAGAATTAATGGCAGTCATTCCTGAGATCCGGAAAGTCTAAACCTTGTCTGTGGTATTCCGAGTAGGATCTGGGAAGGGATGACTGTGACGAGCTTCAAACTCGTGATTGTGGGGCGTGTGACAGACGCAAAAGGATCAATGGATCCTATTCCGACATGATCGAGAATCGACAGCTGATTAGCCGATGTTGTGACAGAGCATCAGGACCATTTTCACTGAGAGGACGGGATGTAGCCATTGACAACGGTGATGCCCAACATAAAGCTTGCCATGGAAAGGAGTATGAATGATTGGAAGAAGGCAATAGGAAAGCAGAGGTTCAAGGGGAACAAAGCATCTTCATACGCTTATCTGAAATCCACCAATGAATTACATAAGTATCTCTATCTTTATTTTATGTTTTATTCATCTTTTAATTATCAATCCTCCATCACCATTTGAATCTGCCTGACTGAGATTTACAACATGACCATAGCTTGCTTCAAGCCGACAATCTCCGTGGGATCGACTCTTACTCACGTAAGGTTTATTACTTGGACGACCCAGTGCACTTGCTGGTTAGTTGTGCGGAATTGTGACAAAGTGTGATTCACGTTTAAGAGCTCCAAGTCTTTGGTGCCATTATTGATGATCACAATTTCGTGCACCAACGCCAGTCAAACCACTGTCAACACTGAAGACATCATCCATAGTTCTTTGACTGCGTCTCCGACTTGCAACTGACATGCTGCCTCCACTCGCCATCATCTTCTTCGAAGCCAAAAAATCTCTCTCACATACTAACATACATGGGTTGGAGGCACAGGGGGTAAAAAGTGAAGCCCTAATTTCATGTTCATCCCCTTTAAAACAGCGATGTGTTGTCCCTATTAACAACGCTGCCGTTTTAACACATTCATTTCATAAAGCTTGGGGACTAATCTGTCCCACTCAAAACGACGTCGTTTTGAAAAGGCCTTAAACGACGTCATTTTGGCCACGTGTGCAGGGACCAACATGTCCTGGAAGCCTTTAACCTGACACGTCACACTCATCACCTCCATGTAGGAGAGAGAGTGTTTAGCTAACCGGCTAAACCTGGAGCAGGGACGTATATGGCACATATTTAACAATTTCGGGGACTGGGGACTTAGTTAATTTTCCTGAGGGACAAATTTGTCATACGGGCAAATCCTTGGGGACCTATTTTGAGTATTACTCATGATAAAAACTCAGGTAATATATGTTTAATAATTTTTTCTTCTTCTAAAAAATATTTTTGCACAAGTATATTACAAAAAGAAAAATATATTTACTTTATTGTGGAAGTATGTATTTTATAAGAGTACTTATAAATGACAAAACACAACAAATTAATATTCAAACTCAATTCGTTACAACATATTAATGATAGATTATGACAAACACAAGTCCAAAATAGAAGATAACAATTTTTCACAAAACCACAAAAAAAATCTCAATCCATGCCCAAAATCAAGCATTTTCTACCATTAGGTCTGAATCCACAAAAGAAGGGAGCACTTACGGTGAACCAATAAAAAAAAAACACAAAAATCATTAGACTTAATCCCACTTTTAATCAACTCTATTGTGCAATACATTCTGCACATCAACTGCCACCCTCTACGTTACTGTACCTCCTTTCTGCAAAAGGTCTAAAAGTCAAAAGACACTAATGCCACGTGTTGCAAAACTATAGTTGATAGTCTTGACACATACTATTCATATGTGTGGATTGTTTTTACTATCCATATCATAGAAGTCCCCAATCCCCATATGGTTATGCTTGTGTATCACTTTTTTTTAGGGAAACCGAGGTTCTTCTTTGTTGTTTTGCCATCATATTTATGTTTGTTTTTGTTGTTGAGAAGCAACAAGAGAAGAGTGAAGAAGGTGATGGATGAAATGACTAAGAAATAACCTTCACACTGGTGGTGGCTTGACACTACCACCACCAACCGTTCCCCATGCCTTCAATCCACTCTTTTCGGTTCCAAACTTTATTCCTCTTTCTCCATCCTTATTAATTTGCATAGTAAAAAATAATTGCAATTTTTGACAAATTCGTAAGTTGTAATTATTAGATTGTCTTGTAACTTGTTATATGCACAGAGAGTCCTTTGCCTATCTTTTTTTAGCCTTTTTTTTCCCTCCAAACATCTAGAAACGACACGCTAGTAGTAGTAGGCTTCATCAGTGATTTAAAATTTGGAGCATCTTGTCAAATATTATTAGTAATATTTCTAATGACTAATAATAAATAATCTACTGTGCATATCATGCTTTGATTGATTTAAGAAAGATTGAGCTTATCCCTGCAACTGTGGCGTAACACATGATGATTCAGACCAACCTAATCTTTCATTTATCTACATATTAACAACCATTGTCCCAATTAGATTACTAGGTTCTCCTAGTATAGGTATAGTTTTTCCTCTAAAAGAGGGACAAGTAAAGGGCATTTAGCATTTAAATGATAATAAAGTGATAAAAATTATAAATAAAATAATAATTAATATCTCATTTTATAATTTTACCAATTTTTTATAATTAGAATAAAAAGGTTTAATTTGATTTAAACTAATTAAATATATTAGGAAGAAAGAAGAAAAAAAGATATAGAAAAGAAAATAGTTCATTCATTGTCATTTTACAATTCACAAAATACAATTCATTCATTTTGAGGAGTAATTGGCCTAAGAATACAAATAATCAGAAATAAAATTGCAAAACTATAAATAACAGAATTAAATAAAAACCAAATACATGCAACACACTTTCTTACAGGCGTTTTAAAAGAGTAATCCCCATAACCTACTGTTGTTATGGAAATCACAGAAAAGTAAAAACTATCTAACCAACTCATTCGCTCTGAACAATGGACTATGACTGCTCCGATGCTAAAGACAAATGGGCCAGCAAGAACCGCTAAGAAAAATTTTGCCCAATAAACTATTTTATGGTTAACTACCAAACAATCTAACATGCCTCCTTCTAATTTTTAACTAAGTACGTTTCTAATTTTCTAAGAATGTATTTCAAGTAGCTTTCAAGAATATTAGAAACCACAGGACACAAAAGAGCTAAAACCATAGTTCCGATTTTACCAGATTTAGAACTAGGGGTAATCTTCCCATATCCTATTGTACTTAGAGTAACTACTATGAAATAGATGACATTAACAATTACCACAAACTTCTTTATAGAATTACCCTTATTAGACTTATCCTTAAATTTTCCGATCATGTAAACTAAAATCCCAAACAAAAAATAAAATAAAAGACCTAGTAAAGGTAACCCAGTACATTTCTTTTTCACCCTAATAAAAGGAGGGATAGGAGATAAGGGTGGGTCATTGTCATCATGTCCCTGAAATTAAATAGAGTTAACAAATAATTAGTAATTAAATAAAATTTTTTTATAACAAATAAATTAAAAATATGTAAATAGTAATGTTAAAAAGAGTCATATCTTAATTATATCTAAAAAAATATGTTAACTATGTGTTTATTAATCTTTTATTTTGAACCATTAATTTTTAAGGATAAAATATATTTTTTGTCTCTAATATTTACAATCTTTTTAAAAAAATACTCCAAACATAAAATTTTATTCAATTTTGTATCTAGCATTTTTTATTCATTCAATTTTGCCTATAATATTTTCGATTTGTGTCAAAACTATCATTAAAAATTTTCAATTTTATCCTTAACAATTTACGTCAAGTTAACGTCTAGGTAATTTTGACACAAATTAAAAACGTTAAGAATAAAATTGAAAATATTAGAATTTTTAAAGAACATGACTTAGAAAAGCAATAACAAATTAAAACTAAAATTAAAAATAAAAACATAATATTTCTTAGTATTTAGAAAGGAAAAAAACTATGTAGTGGCACTGGCATAGAACATAGTTATTAAAACTATACCGTATCGACCGGTTCGATTAAAAAATCGGTGAATCAAATTCTAAATTAATTAGGTCCAACATTCTTAAAGTGTTAACAGAACATGATATCATTTCTTATCATTTGATAAATTTATATTTATCTATACTATAATATTTATGAAATTATAATATATTACAAAAGATTAACACACCTCTAGAGAAGTTGAGATATTGGATCTGGAGAGAGGGATTTATCTCGAAAAATGAATCAAGTACTCGATGCTAAAATCAAATGAAACAAAAAATATAAGAGTTTTAGTTCTTATTCATATTTTTGGTATTTTCAAATAAATATGACCAAACTAATTAACTTAAAATACAGGAAAGCAATAACAAATTAAAACCAAAATTGAAAAAAGAAATTGAAAATGTTATTATAGTATTTAGAAAGTAACGGACGATTACTATTCTCTTTGGTATTTGCAAAACAAATTAATATTTTTTCACTAAAAATATTTAATATTTTTTAGGGAGTGACTATGGTATGAATACCAAAAATTATTTAAACTTGTAGATTTGTGGTGACATATCTTAGACCATAATTATTAAAATTGGACTGAACATTCGACCAAAAAACTGATAAATCAGACCTTAAACTAATCCGATCCAATATTCTAAAAATATTAACAGAACATGATATAGAAAATTAACACACCTGTGGAAGGTTTGAGGTAGCCAACTGAAAAAAGCGATTTGGCAATTCGGCATCGTCATGGTCATGAAAAGTAGCTACATGTTCCTGAGATCAAATAGAAGATAACAATTTTTTACAAAACCACAAAAAAAAAATCTCAATCCATGCCCAAAATCAAGCATTTTCTACCATTAGGTCTGAATCCACAAAAGAAGGGAGCACTTACGGTGAACCAATAAAAAAAACACAAAAATCATTAGACTTAATCCCACTTTTAATCAACTCTATTGTGCAATACATTCTGTACATCAACTGCCACCCTCTACGTTACTGCACCTCCTTTCTGCAAAAGGTCTAAAAGTCAAAAGACACTAATGCCACGTGTTGCAAAACTGTAGTTGATAGTTTTGACACATACTATCCATATGTGTGGATTGTTTTTACTATCCATATCATAGAAGTCTCCAGTCCCCATATGGTTATGCTTGTGTATCACTTTTTTTTTTAGGAAAACCGAGGTTCTTCTTTGTTGTTTTGCCATCATATTTATGTTTGTTATTGTTGTTGAGAAGTAACAAGAGAAGAGTGAAGAAGGTGATGGATGAAATGACTAAGAAACAACCTTCAAACTGGTGGTGGCTTGATACTACCACCACCAACCGTTCCCCATGGCTTCAATCCACTCTTTTCGGTTCCAAACTTTATTCCTCTTTCTCCATCCTTATTAATTTGCATAGTAAAAAATAGTTACAATTTTTGACAAATTCGTAAGTTGTAATTATTAGATTGTCTTGTAACTTGTTATATGCACAGAGAGTCCTTTGCCTATCTTTTTTTAGCCTCTTTTTTCCCCCTCCAAACATCTAGAAACGACACACTAGTAGTAGTAGGCTTTATCAGTGATTTGAAATTTGGAGTATCTTGTCAAATATTATTAGCAATATTTCTAATGACTAATAATAAATAATCTACTGTGCATATCATGCTTTGATTGATTTAAGAAAGATTGAGCTTATCCCTGCAACTGTGGCGTAACACATGATGATTCAGGCCAACCTAATCTTTCTTTTATCTACATATTAACAACCATTGTCCCAATTAGATTACTAGGTTCTCCTAGTATAGGTATAGTTTTTCCTCTAAAAGAGGGACAAGTAAAGGGGAGTCGGCATTTAAATGATAATAAAGTGATAAAAATTATAAATAAAATAATAATTAATATCTCATTTTATAATTTTACCAATTTTTTATAATTAGAATAAAAAGGTTTAATTTGATTGAAACTAATTAAATATATTAGGAAGAAAGAAGAAAAAAGATATAGAAAAGAAAACAGTTCATTCATTGTCATTTTACAATTCACAAAATACAATTCATTCGTTTTGAGGAGTAATTGGCCTAAGAATACAAATAATCAGAAAAAAATTGCAAAACTATAAACAACAGAACTAAATAAAAACCAAATACATGCAACACACTTTCCTACTAGCGTTCTAAAAGAGTAATCCCCAAAACCTACTGTTGTTATGGAAATCACAGAAAAGTAAAAACTATCTAACCAACTCATTCGCTCTGAACGATGGACTATGACTGCTCCGATGCTAAAGACAAACGGGCCAGCAAGAACCGCTAAGAAAAATTTTGCCCAATAAACTATTTTATGGTTAACTACCAAACAATCTAACATGCCTCCTTCTAACTTTTTAACTAAGCACGTTTCTAATTTTCTAAGAATGTATTTCAGGTAGCTTTCAAGAATATTAGAAACCACAGGACACAAAAGAGCTAAAACCATAGTTTTGATTTTACTAGATTTAGAATTAGGGGTAATATTCTCATATCCTATTGTACTTAGAGTAACTACTATAAAATAGATGGCATTCACAATTACCACAAACTTCTTTATAGAATTACCCTTATTAGACTTATCCTTAAACTTTCCGATCATGTAAACTAAAATCCCAAACAAAAAACAAAATAAAAGACCTAGTAAAGGTAACCCAGTACATTTCTTTTTCACCCTAATAAAAGGAGGGATAGGAGATAAGGGTGAGTCATTGTCATCATGTCCCTGAAATTAAATAGAGTTAACAAATAATTAGTAATTAAATAATAATTTTTTATAACAAATAAATTAGAAATATGTAAATAGTAATGTTAAAAAGAGTCATATCTTAATTATATCTAAAAAAATATGTTAACTATGTGTTTATTAATCTTTTATTTTGAACTATTAATTTTTAAGGATAAAATATATTTTTTGTCTTTAATATTTACAATCTTTTTAAAAAAATACTCCAAACATAAAATTTTATTCAATTTTGTATCTAGCATTTTTTATTCATTCAATTTTGCCTATAATATTTTCGATTTGTGTCAAAACTATCATTAAAAATTTTTAATTTTATCCTTAACAATTTACGTCAAGTTAACGTCTAGGTAATTTTGACACAAATTAAAAACGTTAAGAATAAAATTGAAAATATTAGAATTTTTAAAGAACATGACTTAGAAAAGCAATAACAAATTAAAACTAAAATAGAAAATAAAAACATAATACTCCTTAGTATTTAGAAAGGAAAAAAACTATGTAGTGGCACTGGCATAGAACATAGTTATTAAAACTATACCGTATCGACCGGTTCGATTAAAAAATCGGTGAATCAAATTCTAAATTAATTAGGTCCAAGATTCTTAAAGTGTTAACAGAACATGATATCATTTCTTATCATTTGATAAATTTATATTTATCTATACTATAATATTTATGAAGTTATAATATATTACAAAAGATTAACACACCTCTAGAGAAGTTGAGATATTGGATCTAGAGAGAGGGATTTATCTCGGGAAATGAATCAAGTACTCGATGCTAAAATCAAATGAAACAAAAAATATAAGAGTTTTAGTTCTTATTCATATTTTTGGTACTTTCAAATAAATATGACCAAACTAATTAACTTAAAATACAGGAAAGCAATAACAAATTAAAACCAAAATTGAAAAAAGAAATTAAAAATGTTATTATAGTATTTAGAAAGTAACGGACGATTACTATTCTCTTTGATATTTGCAAAACAAATTAATATTTTTTCACTAAAAATATTTAATATTTTTTAGGGAGTGACTATGGTATGAATACCAAAAATTATTTAAACTTGTAGATTTGTGGTGACATATCTTAGACCATAATTATTAAAATTGGACTGAACATTCGACCAAAAAACTGATAAATCAGACCTTAAACTAATCCGATCCAATATTCTAAAAATATTAACAGAACATGATATAGAAAATTAACACACCTGCGAAAGGTTTGAGGTAGCCAACTGAAGAAAGCGATTTGGCAATTCGGCATCGTCATGGTCATGAAAAGTAGCTACATGTTCCTGAGATCAAATAGAAGATAACAATTTTTCACAAAACCACAAAAAAAAAAAAATCTCAATCCATGCCCAAAATCAAGCATTTTCTACCATTAGGTCTGAATCCACAAAAGAAGGGAGCACTTACGGTGAACCAATAAAAAAAACACAAAAATCATTAGACTTAATCCCACTTTAAATCAACTCTATTGTGCAATACATTCTGTACATCAACTGCCACCCTCTACGTTACTGCACCTCCTTTCTGCAAAAGGTCTAAAAGTCAAAAGACACTAATGCCACGTGTTGCAAAACTATAGTTGATAGTCTTGACACATACTATCCATATGTGTGGATTGTTTTTACTATCCATATCATAGAAGTCTCCAGTCCCCATATGGTTATGCTTGTGTATCACTTTTTTTTTTAGGAAAACCGAGGTTCTTCTTTGTTGTTTTGCCATCATATTTATGTTTGTTATTGTTGTTAAGAAGTAACAAGAGAAGAGTGAAGAAGGTGATGGATGAAATGACTAAGAAACAACCTTCAAACTGGTGGTGGCTTGATACTACCACCACCAACCGTTCCCCATGGCTTCAATCCACTCTTTTCGGTTCCAAACTTTATTCCTCTTTCTCCATCCTTATTAATTTGCATAGTAAAAAATAGTTGTAATTTTTGACAAATTCGTAAGTTGTAATTATTAGATTGTCTTGTAACTTGTTATATGCACAGAGAGTCCTTTGCCTATCTTTTTTAGCCTCTTTTTTCCCCCTCCAAACATCTAGAAACGACACGCTAGTAGTAGTAGGCTTCATCAGTGATTTGAAATTTGGAGTATCTTGTCAAATATTATTAGCAATATTTCTAATGACTAATAATAAATAATCTACTGTGCATATCATGCTTTGATTGATTTAAGAAAGATTGAGCTTATCCCTGCAACTGTTGCGTAACACATGATGATTCAGGCCAACCTAATCTTTCCTTTATCTACATATTAACAACCATTGTCCCAATTAGATTACTAGGTTCTCCTAGTATAGGTATAGTTTTTCCTCTAAAAGAGGGACAAGTAAAGGGGAGTCGGCATTTAAATGATAATAAAGTGATAAAAATTATAAATAAAATAATAATTAATATCTCATTTTATAATTTTACCAATCTTTTATAATTAGAATAAAAAGGTTTAATTTGATTGAAACTAATTAAATATATTAGGAAGAAAGAAGAAAAAAGATATAGAAAAGAAAACAGTTCATTCATTGTCATTTTACAATTCACAAAATACAATTCATTCATTTTGAGGAGTAATTGGCCTAAGAATACAATTAATCAGAAATAAAATTGCAAAACTATAAATAACAGAACTAAATAAAAACCAAATACATGCAACACACTTTCCTACTAGCGTTCTAAAAGAGTAATCTCCAAAACCTACTGTTGTTATGGAAATCACAGAAAAATAAAAACTATCTAACCAATTCATTTGCTCTGAACGATGGACTATGACTGCTCCGATGCTAAAGACAAACGGGCCAGCAAGAACCGCTAAGAAAAATTTTGCCCAATAAACTATTTTATGGTTAACTACCAAACAATCTAACATGCCTCCTTCTAACTTTTTAACTAAGCACGTTTCTAATTTTCTAAGAATGTATTTCAGGTAGCTTTCAAGAATATTAGAAACCACAGGACACAAAAGAGCTAAAACCATAGTTCCGATTTTACCAGATTTAGAACTAGGGGTAATATTCCCATATCCTATTGTACTTAGAGTAACTACTATGAAATAGATGGCATTCACAATTACCACAAACTTCTTTATAGAATTACCCTTATTAGACTTATCCTTAAACTTCCCGATCATGTAAACTAAAATCTCAAACAAAAAACAGAATAAAAGACCTAGTAAAGGTAACCCAATACATTTCTTTTTCACCCTAATAAAAGGAGGGATAGGAGATAAGGGTGGGTCACTGTCATCATGTCCCTGAAATTAAATAGAGTTAACAAATAATTAGTAATTAAATAATAATTTTTATAACAAATAAATTAGAAATATGTAAATAGTAATGTTAAAAAGAGTCATATCTTAATTATATCTAAAAAAATATGTTAACTATGTGTTTATTAATCTTTTATTTTGAACCATTAATTTTTAAGGATAAAATATATTTTTTGTCTCTAATATTTACAATCTTTTTAAAAAAATACTCCAAACATAAAATTTTATTCAATTTTGTATCTAGCATTTTTTATTCATTCAATTTTGCCTATAATATTTTCGATTTGTGTCAAAACTATCATTAAAAATTTTCAATTTTATCCTTAACAATTTACGTCAAGTTAACGTCTAGGTAATTTTGACACAAATTAAAAACGTTAAGAATAAAATTGAAAATATTAGAATTTTTAAAGAACATGACTTAGAAAAGCAATAACAAATTAAAACTAAAATTAAAAATAAAAACATAATATTTCTTAGTATTTAGAAAGGAAAAAAACTATGTAGTGGCACTGGCATAGAACATAGTTATTAAAACTATACCGTATCGACCGGTTCGATTAAAAAATCGGTGAATCAAATTCTAAATTAATTAGGTCCAACATTCTTAAAGTGTTAACAGAATATGATATCATTTCTTATCATTTGATAAATTTATATTTATCTATACTATAATATTTATGAAATTATAATATATTACAAAAGATTAACACACCTCTAGAGAAGTTGAGATATTGGATCTGGAGAGAGGGATTTATCTTGGAAAATGAATCAAGTAATCGATGCTGAAATCAAATGAAACAAAAAATATAAGAGTTTTAGTTCTTATTCATATTTTTGGTACTTTCAAATAAATATGACCAAACTAATTAACTTAAAATACAGGAAAGCAATAACAAATTAAAACCAAAATTGAAAAAAGAAATTAAAAATGTTATTATAGTATTTAGAAAGTAACGGACGATTACTATTCTCTTTGGTATTTGCAAAACAAATTAATATTTGCCACTAAAAATATTTAATATTTTTTAGGAAGTGACTATGGTATGAATACCAAAAATTATTTAAACTTGTAGATTTGTGGTGACATATCTTAGACTATAATTATTAAAATTGGACTGAACATTCGACCGGAAAACTGATAAATCAGACCTTAAACTAATCCGATCCAATATTCTAAAAATATTAACAGAACATGATATAGAAAATTAACACACCTGCGAAAGGTTTGAGGTAGCCAACTGAAGAAAGCGATTTGGCAATTCGGCATCGTCATGGTCATGAAAAGTAGCTACATGTTCCTGAGATCAAATAGAAGATAACAATTTTTCACAAAACCACAAAAAAAAAAAAAAATCTCAATCCATGCCCAAAATCAAGCATTTTCTACCATTAGGTCTGAATCCACAAAAGAAGGGAGCACTTACGGTGAACCAATAAAAAAAACACAAAAATCATTAGACTTAATCCCACTTTTAATCAACTCTATTGTGCAATACATTCTGCACATCAACTGCCACCCTCTACGTTACTGCACATCCTTTCTGCAAAAGGTCTAAAAGTCAAAAGACACTAATGCCACGTGTTGCAAAACTGTAGTTGATAGTCTTGACACATACTATCCATATGTGTGGATTGTTTTTACTATCCATATCATAGAAGTCTCCAGTCCCCATATGGTTATGCTTGTGTATCAGTTTTTTTTTTAGGAAAACCGAGGTTCTTCTTTGTTGTTTTGCCATAATATTTATGTTTGTTTTTGTTGTTGAGAAGCAACAAGAGAAGAGTGAAGAAGGTGATGGATGAAATGACTAAGAAATAACCTTCACACTGGTGGTGGCTTGACACTACCACCACCAACCGTTCCCCATGCCTTCAATCCACTCTTTTCGGTTCCAAACTTTATTCCTCTTTCTCCAACCTTATTAATTTGCATAGTAAAAAATAGTTGCAATTTTTGACAAATTCGTAAGTTGTAATTATTAGATTGTCTTGTAACTTGTTATATGCACAGAGAGTCCTTTGCCTATCTTTTTTTAGCCTCTTTTTTCCCTCTCCAAACATCTAGAAACGACACACTAGTAGTAGTAGGCTTCATCAGTGATTTGAAATTTGGAGCATCTTGTCAAATATTATTAGCAATATTTCTAACGACTAATAATAAATAATCTACTGTGCATATCATGCTTTGATTGATTTAAGAAAGATTGAGCTTATCCCTGCAACTGTGGCATAACACATGATGATTTAGGCCAACCTAATCTTTTCTTTATCTACATATTAACAACCATTGTCCCAATTAGATTACTAGGTTCTCCTAGTATATGTATAGTTTTTCCTCTAAAAGAGGGACAAGTAAAGGGGAGTCGGCATTTAAATGATAATAAAGTGATAAAAATTATAAATAAAATAATAATTAATATCTCATTTTATAATTTTACCAATTTTTTATAATTAGAATAAAAAGGTTTAATTTGATTGAAACTAATTAAATATATTAAGAAGAAAGAAGAAAAAAGATATAGAAAAGAAAACAGTTCATTCATTGTCATTTTACAATTCACAAAATACAATTCATTCGTTTTGAGGAGTAATTGGCCTAAGAATACAAATAATCAGAAATAAAATTGCAAAACTATAAATAACAGAATTAAATAAAAACCAAATACATGCAACACACTTTCCTACTGGTGTTCTAAAAGAGTAATCCCCATAACCTACTGTTGTTATGGAAATCACAGAAAAGTAAAAACTATCTAACCAACTCATTCGCTCTGAACGATGGACTATGACTGCTCCGATGCTAAAGACAAACGGGCCAGCAAGAACCGCTAAGAAAAATTTTGCCCAATAAACTATTTTATGGTTAACTACCAAACAATCTAACATGCTTCCTTCTAATTTTTTAACTAAGCACGTTTCTAATTTTCTAAGAATGTATTTCAGGTAGCTTTCAAGAAATATTAGAAACCACAGGACACAAAAGAGCTAAAACCATAGTTCCGATTTTACCAGATTTAGAACTAGGGGTAATATTCCCATATCCTATTGTACTTAGAGTAACTACTATGAAATAGATGGCATTCACAATTACCACAAACTTCTTTATAGAATTACCCTTATTAGACTTATCCTTAAACTTCCCGATCATGTAAACTAAAATCCCAAACAAAAAACAAAATAAAAGACCTAGTAAAGATAACCCAGTACATTTCTTTTTCACCCTAATAAAAGGAGGGATAGGAGATAAGGGTGGGTCACTGTCATCATGTCCCTGAAATTAAATAGAGTTAACAAATAATTAGTAATTAAATAATAATTTTTATAACAAATAAATTAGAAATATGTAAATAGTAATGTTAAAAAGAGTCATATCTTAATTATATCTAAAAAAATATGTTAACTATGTGTTTATTAATCTTTTATTTTGAACCATTAATTTTTAAGGATAAAATATATTTTTTGTCTCTAATATTTACAATCTTTTTAAAAAAATACTCCAAACATAAAATTTTATTCAATTTTGTATCTAGCATTTTTTATTCATTCAATTTTGCCTATAATATTTTCGATTTGTGTCAAAACTATCATTAAAAATTTTCAATTTTATCCTTAACAATTTACGTCAAGTTAACGTCTAGGTAATTTTGACACAAATTAAAAACGTTAAGAATAAAATTGAAAATATTAGAATTTTTAAAGAACATGACTTAGAAAAGCAATAACAAATTAAAACTAAAATAGAAAATAAAAACATAATACTCCTTAGTATTTAGAAAGGAAAAAAAACTATGTAGTGGCACTGGCATAGAACATAGTTATTAAAACTATACCGTATCGACCGGTTCGATTAAAAAATCGGTGAATCAAATTCTAAATTAATTAGGTCCAACATTCTTAAAGTGTTAACAGAACATGATATCATTTCTTATCATTTGATAAATTTATATTTATCTATACTATAATATTTATGAAATTATAATATATTACAAAAGATTAACACACCTCTAGAGAAGTTGAGATATTGGATCTGGAGAGAGGGATTTATCTCGGGAAATGAATCAAGTACTCGATGCTAAAATCAAATGAAACAAAAAATATAAGAGTTTTAGTTCTTATTCATATTTTTGGTACTTTCAAATAAATATGACCAAACTAATTAACTTAAAATACAGGAAAGCAATAACAAATTAAAACCGAAATTGAAAAAAGAAATTAAAAATGTTATTATAGTATTTAGAAAGTAACGGACGATTACTATTCTCTTTGGTATTTGTAAAACAAATTAATATTTGCCACTAAAAATATTTAATATTTTTTAGGGAGTGACTATGGTATGAATACCAAAAATTATTTAAACTTGTAGATTTGTGGTGACATATCTTAGAGCATAATTATTAAAATTGGACTGAACATTCGACCGGAAAACTGATAAATCAGACCTTAAACTAATCCGATCCAATATTCTAAAAATATTAACACACCTGCGAAAGATTTGAGGTAGTCAACTGAAGAAAGCGATTTGGCAATTCGGCATCGTCATGGTCATGAAAAGTAGCTACATGTTCCTGAGATCAAATGAAAAAAAAAATAAATATAATAGTTTTAGTTCTTATTCTTATTTTTGGTATTTACAACAAATTGAATATATAGCTACACTTATTTTACCACGCTTAAAATAAGTCTCTATCTAATAATACTGTGACACTTTTGCATCAAATTTTTAACCGTCACTAATCACTATACTGAGTCTATATGTCTCACTCTTTCTCATTTACAGATTTATTTCCTATTTCTTCCACCCTATTATTATTCACGCTCGTTTGATATGAGAAGAGAAGAGATGAGAAAGTATCATCACAGCGTAGCCTTCACCACACTGCAGTTCGCGTTCGCCGATCGCCGTCGCCCTTCTCTTCCCCTCTTTTAGGAGTATGAAGCCTAATCTATTCTGTTCTTTTCACATTCTGCAGTGAAATCGCGCGATCATTCTAATTCAGAGCTCTCGCAACAGAGCAACCAAAAACTTTCGTGGATTTCGAATCAATCACTCAGGCCATGAATGGTATATCTTTCTTCTTTCTTTTTCATGTTTTTTATTTTTATACCTATGATACACGCAATCTCCAGGGAGCAATTTTGCAAATTTAGGGTTCAGGAGGATCAAATTTGTGTATAATTATAATTGAAATTTGAAAATAGGGGATACTATGACTTTGTTATGCCTTATACGGATTTGTTGGCATTGAAGTTTCATGACTTTTATATATAATTGAAGATGTCTCCTTGTATTTTATTCTTGCCTAATGTTTTATATCAATAGAGTATGAGGATTCCAACGAAGATGCTGTAGTTCGCTGGTATTGAGGATGTGTTTACTTCATCAAGAGGATCCACTAAGATACTTGGAAATTTTGACAAGGTTTCAAATTCTGTTCAGATTAATTTTTTTCTTCTAGATTGTTTAATTTTATAATCTCCCATTGATATATTTATTCTGAGTATTGAAAAAGCAAGAATAACATTATGCTGAATCTATATATATAGCTGAGGGGGCTCATAACAATAGTAAAGTTATGTGTTACTCTTAACTTGGATGAAAGTTGAATGTGATGAATGAGTATAAATTTTTTATGGCAATTATTTGTAATATTTTCACTTGATGCTTTATTTCTTTCTTGTTACTGTTGTTATTATTACTTATTAGTACTGCTACTATTGTTAATTATTAAGTTTTTCTATCCATTTGGGTAGTTGAATGATGAATTTAAGTGCTTCCTGTCAAAGAGTGTTATTAGATGCAGAATAGGTTGCTTATTTTTCTTATTGTTTCCTAAAAAAATAATATAAAAATATAACATATAATTTGACTGACTTGTATAAATCAAATCACTTTTATATTTTGGACTTAGATGAATTAAATGTCACTTTGATATATACACTTCATAATGGTTATCTCATGAGGCAGATTTCAGCTGAAGAGGTATTAACAACAGATTTCTTTTATAATATTTAGAAAGGGACGGACATTACTATTCTTTTTGGTATTTGCAAAACAAATTAATATTTGCCACTAAAAATATTTAATATCTTTTGAGGAGCGACTATGGTATGAATACCAAAAATTATCTACACTTGTAGATTTGTGGTAACATGCCTTATAGTATAGTTATTAAAACTGGACCGAATATTTGATTGAAAAACTAATGAATCGAACATTTGATTGTAACTTAATATATAAGATTGACGTTGTAACACCCTACCATACAGAGTCTTATGCTTAAGTCATAATTCAGAGATGGCAAGGTATTACGACCTCTAAAACAAAAATTTAGTACGTATAGTAGTATGAATAATTGATTATAACTAGGAGCCTTGTAGAAAAAGGGGTAAACAAAAACCGTAACTCGAAAACGCAACACTCCGGTCGATAACGTAACGAGCAAAGGATAAGCTAATGGGAGACTATATATATATAAAGAGTGTCAAGCACGGGAATATCAAGACTCAAAATCCGGCTGCGAAGATAACCGGTCCGAGCATAATAATACATACATATAATAAAATAAGGAAACCCCAAAGGAAACCCAAAGGGACACAAATACAGAAAACCTATTCTCCAAAAATCCCCTCTAGAAGGAGTCATCACAGTTTGTATTATTTAATGGAGATAAAAGTATCTAAACAAGATATATAACCCAAAACAGAGTCTCGAGAACAAAGGATCTTTGCTAATCCAGAAGTCCCCAGCATGCCTCAACGAGAAGCCTCGCGTCCTGCATCTGAAAACCACAAAATCCGCATGGGTGAGAACCAGAGGTCCCCAGCACGGTAACAGCTTCCACATATATAATACATAATAATAGAGGAAAGCCGAAGGCAATCCTAGAACTTCCTCCAGATAATATCAAAGCTTATAAACAAGCTAAACCATATAAGGGTATCTGACTAAAGATTCTTCAGTCTAACTAATACTTCCCTTTCCAATTCCTTCAAACCTCCCAACCACCAGCAGGAGTATAATATAGCAAACACAGTTATATCAGACAAGAGAT
>NC_029785.2:130807808-130807962 GCF_000816755.2 Arachis ipaensis | reverse complement strand
CTTAGAAGTATGAAATTTGGCTTTTAAAACTCAAAAATCAACTTTGGGATGAAAACAGGTCCACGCGTACGCGCACGCGTGAATGGCGCTTTCTCGAAGAACGGCGCGTACGCACCAAGTGCGCCTACGCGCGAGGGGTCATTCTGCTAAAAAT
>NC_029785.2:130803289-130807779 GCF_000816755.2 Arachis ipaensis | reverse complement strand
CATAAAAATAACATTTTTGGCTTTCTAGAATAAATTCTCATTTATGGGTTAATTAGCCATTAATTAACCGGGTCTTACAGACGTACATGTGGAGGGTTTGAGGTAGCCAACTTAAAAGACTGATATGGCGATTCGACATCCTGAGGTAAATTAAGTGAAAAAAAATAAATATAATAGTTTTAGTTTTTATTCTTATTTTTGGTGTTTTTATTCTTATTTTTGGTATTTTAAAATAACATATGACCAAACTAGTCTTCTATACTAACAAACTAAGAAGAGTTAGTGCTGACATTAATTTTTATAAAATTTAGAATTTTTTTTTAAAAATTAAATTTTCCTTACATCTATTTTAAATATAAAAGAAGTTATAATAATCTAAAATATAAAAAATTATTAATTTAAAATAAAAGTTAAAAGAATAATACTAATACCAAGCATTGAGCGCGAAAATTTTTGCTTATCATTTGTTTGATCAAATTTAAGGCCTTAAGGGTTTAACTTTTTAGCTGTTTCACTCCTCTCTCTATTATTACTTTCATTTCCAAGCATTCCAAACAATTTCAAATTGCGTCATACATAGAGAAAATTGGAAAGGGAAGCTGAAACTAAGAGGAATGAGACACATAGTCACCATTGATCCTTCTGCTTTCTACCTCCTCTGTGCGTGAGCTCAGAAGTAACAGCAAGAATCTATATAAAAAAACTAATCTATTTCTTTTTTTATTTCATTTTCTTTCTTGAAGCTACTGAAGTTATATGAGCACAAGCACCACCTCTTCCTCCTCTTCACGTTGTGGAGAAAAAAAAAACTAACGTCTCACTAACAAAATTGGAGTTTACAAATTAAACAAACAAAGAATAATGATTTTCATCCGCGTGTGCAGATAAATAGTAAAAAAAATGGAAACAGGGAATGAAGGTGCTCTCATGGGAACGGTAAGGTTAAGGATAATCATTTTCCTACTCCTTCGTTCTACCAAAAGTATCCATTTTCTAATTATTTTCACCTTATTTTCTATAGTTTGTTATATCATACTAATAATATTTGTTAATTTTTGCATAGGAAAGTGCTGGACTTTATTTTTAAGTGTTTGGTACCCACTAACATCTTTGAATATGTAAGTAGCCATAGGAACTTTCTCAAATCTATTCTTTAATTTATCTTAGTTTTGGAGTTTGCAAATTAAACAAACAAAGAATAATGATTTCCATCCGCGTGTGCAGGGTAATAGTAAAAAAAACAGAAACAGGGAATGAATGTGCTCTCATGGAAATGTTAAGTTTAAGAATAATCATTTCCCTACTCCTTTGTTCTACCAAAAGTATCTCTTTTCTAATTATTTTCACTTTCTTTTTCATAGTTTGCTATATCATACGAATAATTTTTGCATAGGAAAGTGCTGGGCTTCATTTCTAAGTGTTTGATACCCACTAGCATCTTTGAATATGTAAGTAGTTATAGGAACTTCCTCAAATCTAATATAGTTATATAAATTTTTTTATATAATATTTATATTTTATTAGATGGTTAGAAAAAAATATTTAGGTGTTAGTTACAACTTTTTCATGATGTAAAAATTCCTTTTTTTCCTGCATTTATTTATTTATAGTTTGCTTCAAGTTGAGCTTTTCTTTCTTGAAGAAAATAAAAGAATGCAAATAATTTTGGTATGTAATACAATGAAATGTGTGTTGTTAACATACACCGGGTGGTTGAACAAATAAGGAGGATGATTCAGGACGAAGAATTGGAGAAGCTAGTAGTAAGGAGTTTGGAATGACTGATGAATAGGAATAGGGGCAGGTGGTTGTTGTTGATTTAGGCGTTGGAAGAGATCAGAGATAAAAAAATAAGTGCGTGGATAGATAGAAAGTGTTTCATTTAGAATTTGTGAGATCATATATATAAACGTGTAGAGAGATTGATAAGTCCTTTTTAGGATTTTTTAACCTTAAATGCAAACCAAAAAGTAGAATAACATTCCCTTTCATTAGGATCTAAAAAAGGCATTCTTTTATTGTGTTCATTGAAAAGATACCCCAAATTATCATTTGTCAATGTAATCTTTTTATCTCCATTATCCTATTTCTTAGTTTGATTGTTTTGAATTCTAATTATAGTTCCCTAAAAATAATGGAAACTTTATAGGTTTTTTTTCCTTCTGCTTACTTTTTTAGAGATGACATGCTATTTTCTCAGATTTTAGTTTTTTCAAAAATAATATTTTACTAAAATTTTGATTCTTTGTTTGTGCAGCATACCCAAAACTCACAGGTTCTACCAACTATATAGATTAGTTTTATTAAATTTTAGAATTTAGTATAAGTTTTCTTATCGGTCAAAGAGTCAAAGAGAGTGGGTGTGTATTTGCTTCACCTTTGTTTTCTTCTCAAAACTCATCCTTTCTCTCAATCTCTTGCAAAACAATAGAGTATGTATGAAATTACATAATTTGAGCGTTAACCAAAAAAAAGATCAAGAGAAACTTCTTTTTTCTTTTGGTTAGAATAACTATATTCAAATCATATTTGTATAATATATTATTAGTTGTTTAATCTGAGTTTGTTTATTTTGAATGAAACAGTTACAACTTGATTAGTTGGTAGTAATAATAAAGTCGAGGCAGGATGAGGTACTTTGAAAAGTGAAATCGAAAATGACTCAGAATGGAAGTTATGCAAAATTGTATGTATACTTTTAATTCCTGTCATGAATGCATTGAAGCTTGTGTTCCCTGATTTTAAGCCTCACAAGAACATAAAGGGTTCTGGTTATCTATGCATGATTTCTATTTGATCTTTTCACATACTCAAACTTTATATTTTAATATTGAATATTATTATTATTGCTATATTTTGTTGTTCTGTTTTATGTTTGTTCTGAGTTTGTGAGTGCTTAGTTGCCAATCTTCGAACACAAGTACCTTATGTCTATGTTCTTTTGTTTTTAATCAAACAAGTGTTACTAATGGTGAGATTGGAAAAAAAGTTTAATGTAAATAATCTTCCTTTGTGATCCTCCTATTAACTAATTGAAATCTATGTAGCTGCCTGATTTCAGTTTATCACTTGCGGATACTAGATATATATGAACTTCTATCATCATATCGATTATGTTCATGAATTTGGTCATGCTTTGCAGGCACTAGATAAGTTGTCTTTGCTTACTGCCATTTTAATTGAAGTTTCAAGCTAAAACATTATTTGTGACGAGACCACAAATCCTATTTATAGATGAACCTCTTTATTGTTTGGACATGTGTTTTTTTTAACTCTTTAATTGCAATATCATAAGTTGATTGGAGCTGAGACCGAGATATGAAATCTCTTTCCATCATATTGTAGAACTTTCGTTATATTCTAAATCTATGATGCCAAAATTTGTGATGTCAAAACTAGGAAGCAATAATAACTAATAAGTGATGATGTTTTGCTTTGCTAGATACATGTTCCATTTAGGTTTTTTATCCTTTTTTTTTTATGCAAAGTTTGAGCCTTGTTTTTGTCAATCATGTTGTTTGATTTATTACGAAAAAGACTAATCGATTGTGGTGTTTATCCAATTTTTATAACTTGATGCTTTCAATTTTTTTTACTTTCACTAAGTAAACTCTCCAATAGTTCAATTTTGCTCTGTCTTTTATTTATTGAAAAAAATTATGATTTGTCTATTATATAGTATGTCATTAGTTATATAATGTTAGTTTTTTTTTTTTTTTTGGAAAACCATATGTCTAACTTATTTTAATTATTATTAAATTCATCCTATTTCTGCTTCTGACTTCTTTTGTATAGTCTCATTTTTATTGCTTAATATTTTTACAATGATCAATTAGTAATGTTTTATTCAGTGATATAATTATAACTGGAGGTCTTGCAATAATGAATGATATATGCTTGAATTTTTTCTATTAATATTGAAGTTTTTTATATTATGTTTATATTTTTTTTTCTTTTTTATAATCTACATATAGTATTTCAAGTTACATATACAATTTTCCCTTTATATTATTTAATACAACTAAGGTTTTTTAAAAAATTAATCTTACCCTTTTGAGATCTAAAAATAACACGTTACATTACGATTCATGGACTGCTCTGCAAGTTAAATTAAAATATAGAAAGATAATAACAAATTAAAACTAAAATTGAAAAGAAAAACTAAAAGTGTTATTCCAAATAATTTAGAAAGGGAGAGAACGATTATTATTCTGTTTGTTATTTTCGAAACAAATTAATATTAACCACTAAAGACATTTAATAATTTAGGGAATGACTATGGTGTGGATACAAAAATTATCTACCCGAATATTTATAAACAAAGTCGTTCAAAAATATTATCAACAAAATAATATTTAAATAATTTAAAAATATAACAAAAAGAATCTATAAATATTATATTTTTTGTAAGAAATAAAAAAATTTAATATTTAGAAAATGATTTATCTATTAAATATAAACTTTTGTGGTAATATTTGAATAAATATGTT
>NC_029785.2:130802483-130803251 GCF_000816755.2 Arachis ipaensis | reverse complement strand
CTACATTATAAAAATATTAACAGAGCATATGACTTTTTATTGTTTAACAAAATATAGTAACTTATTACCTGGTGAGAAGACCCGCTAAGACTGTTATCTGGTTGAGAATTCATTTCAAAATACAACATCTGGCACTTAAAAAATATTACTGAAAGTTATTGAAAAATGCTACAAAGGCCTAGATATTTCAAAAAAGAAAAAAATGTTGTGGGAGTATGCTTACCAGAGATCGACGAAGACGGGAAAATGAAAAAAAGGCTGCCTTTCGTGCTTAGAAGAGTGAGGACTTGGGAGAGACTTCTCTACGGCTGAAAAAGGAAATAGTTGGAACATTATCTTTTATGAGTTCAAGGACGTGATTCCGGACGGAGCTCGGCGAGAAGAACAGTGGTCACAAAATCCACCAGCTTGAACGACGATGAGAGGGGAGGGTGAGGAAGAAGAGTAAAGAAGAACAACGGTCACAACATGTAGCTTGAGCGACGTTGAGAGGGAAGGGTGAGGAAGAAGAGTAAAGAAGAAGAGGGAAATGCAGCGTAGAATAATCGTCCCTGAGCAAAATGAAAAAGTTGCAGCATGGTGGCGTGGTGGTGGAAACGTGATATGGTTATGCGTGAGAATTTATGTACCTTATGTACGGACAGTACGGTTGTCACAATGCATTATTTTTTTTGTGGCTATTTTTTTACATATGAAAAAAGATTATGATAATATATACATTAAAATTAATTATTAAAATTAATTATTAACTAAATTAAAATGTAAGTT
>NC_029785.2:130796165-130802471 GCF_000816755.2 Arachis ipaensis | reverse complement strand
ATTTCTAAAATTAACCAACAATAACAATAATAGAGTAATACTCCAAATAGGTCCCCAAGGATTTGTCCGTACGACAGATTTGTCCCCCAAGAAAATTAACTAAGTCCACAGTCTTCGAAATTGTTAAATATGTGCCATATACGTCCCTGCTCCAGGTTTAGCTGGTTAACTGAACACTCTCTCTCCTATGTGGAGGTGATGAGTGTGACATGTCAGGTTAAAGGCTTCCAGGACACGTTGGTCCCTGCACACGTGGCCAAAACAACGTCATTTAAGGCCTTTTCAAAACGACGTCGTTTTGAGTGGGACAGATTAATCCCCAAACTTTATGAAATGAATGTGTTAAAACGACAGCATTGTGAATAGAGACAACACATCACTGTTTTAAAGGGGATGAACATGAAATTAGGGCTTCACTTTTTACCCCGTGTGCCTCCAACCCATGTATGTTAGTATGTGAGAGAGAGTTTTTGGCTTCGAAGAAGATGATGGCGAGTGGAGGTAGCACGTCAGTTGCAAGTCGAAGACGTGGTCGGTGAACTATGGATGATGTCTTCAGTGTTGACAGCAATTCGACTGGCGTCCAAAGGGGGCGACTTAGAAGAGGAGAACATCCTAAGTGCAAGTGCAGGACATATGCCGTAATATCCAGGTCTCGCACAGCAGAAAATCCGAATAGGCTGTTCTTTGGCTGTCCTCACTTCAAGGTACTTTAGAGTGGTGGATTTTTGTGGTGCTGTAGTTTTGATAACTGGGGACTAAGAATAATGTGATGATTTATGTTCTGTTATTCTGATTGCAGGAAAAGCAAGGATATTGTGATTTTTTTTTTGTATGGTTTGATGAGATTTTTGGGTATTTGGTGGATGATGTAGTTGAAAGCCGTAGATTGGCCTCTGTAGAGACATGCGTGGGTGAAGAATTTGGTGCAGGTTTAGATTATTGCTTAGAGGAGAAAGTGAAACAATTGAAGGAGATGTTAATAAAGAGAAATGAAGATAGTTCAAAACTCAAGAAGGACAGTGTTCTAAGGTTGTTTAGTAGTGTAATAATAGGTGCACTTGTAGTTGTGATTCTGTTTTGTATCTATGTGGTGGTTATTTAAGCAATTGGCATTGTATCTTTGTTGGAAAAATATTGTATTTGAATGACTCATTTTAGTTAAATGAATATTAGAAGTTGATAATGATGCTAACTTGAAGCTAGTCTATATCGAATTCAGAGTATGCAAAGTAATTTGGCAAAGTGGATTAAACCAAAAATAGTATATAATCCAAACCAGAATATTCAAATAACATGCATCAGAATGTTAACATAAAGTAGCATCAACATAGAGGATGTACATAAGTTGTATCAAAATGTTAGCAAAATAAAAAAGGTCTATTTCCTTCTACACACACTGATATAAAGTGGTGCACAAAAGGTATTAAAAGTGGAGGTCTATTTTCTTCAAAATAAAAAGAGTAAACAATATCTTGTCCATTTCACAATAAATTTCTTCCAAAGCATCATTTCTTCTTAGAGAGGTTCAGTCCGGGCGTTGGAATGAATTTGAACATTCTGAAGGTTGTGCCACTACTTGCAGCTGTCATTGTCTCAACACTCACACTTTTCTGTCTCTTGGGCCTAATTATTGTCTGCTTTGGACGTCTAAAAGGCTGCTGAGGCTGAGTTTGTCTTCCCTGATTGAATTGTAAACAATTATGAGTATTCTAAAATAAGATATTAGTAAGTAATGTTTAGGAATTAATAGTGAAACATATTATCAAGCATACTTATAGTTGCAGCATTCACATTCATTCCAACGTCTGGTATAGTAGCATTTGTTGGTGTCTCAGGCTGGGTAACCTCATACGTAAGAAAATTTATTAGGGACTATTATTAAACCCTTCACGATGTATTTTATAAGTCAAATAGGTCCTTTAGAAATGCTACTATAAGTCAAACAAGTCCCTAATTACTAAATTTATATGTTAAGTTGGTCTCTATAACACAACAACTAATTCATGTCAAAAACCTGAATCCTAAGCATGTTATCACACATATCAAGCTGCATAATGTAACACATTTAGCAGAAGAAGGTAAGTGTCATTCATGTATACCTAAGTTACGAGTGCCAATTGAGAAACCTGAACCTCTTCTTGTGTTGTAGTTGACTTTTTCCTGGATTTTCCCTTGACCTTTCCTTTAGGATTAGTTCCAGCCTTAGGAGCTCCCTTGCAGGTCTTAGCATTGTGGCCAGTATCTCCACATTTTCCGCATGTGACTCGAAAGGTCTTTTTTGCCTTAGTACCCTCTGGTCCATCTTCTACTGGGTCTGGTCTCCTTCTCTTTACTGGACGCCCTATTGGCCTCTTAATCTTGGGAGGGATTGAGCTTATTTCTCCAGACTTCTCCCAATACTCTTCACTATTGACGGGGCTAATGGAATGACCATATGTTGCTCTGAAGGCATCCATCTTCAGCCACTTGTACACATATGTGTCTGCTCTGTCTCCCCTCTTAGCAATAGCAGCCATGGCATGCACACATGGAATTCCTATAAGTGATTATAAACAACAATTAGATATACAGTTTGTAAGAATAATAACTAAAAATGCATAAGTTGGAGTGTTATACCTGTAAGTTGCCACATGTTACATGTACATGTGCTATTACCTAAGTGCACCCCCAGCTTCTTCATGTGCATTTGCACCTCAAATACATGTCTAGCATCGTCGCCAATCCATTGAGCAGTCCAGTGCTTAATGTCCTTCATAATGGCTTCCATCCTTTTTTGTTGTACAAGAGCAACTACACCAGTGTACATGATTAGGGCCTTTTTGTGTTGTGCCATCCTTCACATAATGTAACATCTGAGCTCCTCTAGCATTGTGAGGATAGGTTTTCCCCTATAGTGTACTATCTTGGCATTCTACACCTCTGTCATGTTATTGGTGATATTGTCCAGCTTAGGGTAGTGGCTGAATTTTGACTTAGTCCAGCATCTTGGATCTAATTTTGCAAGGTAAACCCATGCGTCCTCATTCATTCTCTTCAGCCTTTGCATGTTATCATTAAACTCTGCAACGGTTGAACTTTTGGAACAAGCCCAGACCACATTCTTAAGTTGTGTATCCTTGTATTTGTTTGTGAAATTCTTCCAAATGTGCCTAACACAGTTTCTGTGATGGGCGTTAGGCATAACCTCCTTTAGTGCTGGCAAAAGACCCTGCATTACAGTTCAAACAGACCAGAAAATAATATGCATTAAAATGCTTGTTATGATAATAAAAAACATAGCTAACAGTCATTAAACCATCAAGAATACAATGCATTTAGTTAGTTAACATAACAAACACTAAGACATATTTAGGGATACATTCTGTTGATCGCTGATGAAGTTCCAACCATCGGCAGTGCATTGCCCAGAATTATCTTGTAACAACTCCAGAAACCATTTCCAACTTGCCTTTGTCTCACTGTCAACTACTGCATACGCAATCACATAAAAATGATTGTTCGCGTCTTGTCCTATAGCTGACAATAATTGTCCCCCATAAAAACCCTTCAGGAAGCATCCATCTAAACCTATCAAGGGGCGACATCCAACCTTGAACCCATTTTTACAGGCGTCTAAGCAAATATATAATTTATCAAATAATGGAGGATATTGAGGTATAGGCTCCACTGCCAACAGTGCAAATGAACCTTCATTGCTCCTGTGTAAACATATATCTTAGTATGATATCACGGCAATATTAAACCAGAATTCACTAAGATCACTAACAATATTCTAATGTATTATGATATCACAGCAAGTTATTTTTCTCAAACAAGAATTAACATAAAATGTAAAAAATATTATTCTTCATATGTCCATGTTATCAAATTATTGAAATCTCAGGAAATGTTACACTTTGAAATAACCTCTTACCTGTGTATCTCATTCAGATAATCACATAGCTTGCCATATTGCGCCTTCTCGTTACCAATATACTTTTCCTTGGCCATCCAAAGTCCTCTGTACAGCATTTTATCACTGAGTATCACATTGTAATCAACCTTTATGTGATCCCATGCCTCTGCATGTGTCAACCGTGGTTGACTCAACAATCTTTTTTCTAGCTTCTTTGCTACCCAATGTTGATCTGCCATATTGCTGCCAAACTCTCTTCCACAGGTGTGAGTGGGGTTGTAGGTCTTTATTTGGTATCCACCTGACCGTGAGTTCTTTGCACAGTATATAAGTCAGGGACAGTCATGCTTCTCTGTTTCACCATTTTTCTCACCTTCATTTCCACATTTTTCATTGTTTGCTGCATTAGCTTGTGCTTCTACCTCATTGGTTGTAGCTCCCTCATTGTTTTTCTCACCTTCAGGAAGAGCCTCATTCGTTGCCACCACCCCTTTAGCTTTGTCGCTTTCATTAGCTTCTTTAGCAGCCTCTAACTTTGCCTTTTCCTTAGCTGCTTTTCTTGCCTTTGCCTTGGCTTTTTGCACTTCTTTTCCAGGCATGAAGCCTCCATGTATACAAGCAGCTCTAACCCTTCTCTTATCATTCTTCATGTAAAATATCCTCCTACCCTCTGATATGGTAAAGTCCTTCAGAGCCTGCTTAAATTGTTCAAGTGACTCAAACTCCATGTTCAGCTGAAATTGGACCTCCCCAAATTCTGCACTTGGATTAAATTGAGGCCAATCAAACCCATTTCCTCCATCATCACTTGAGTCTTCCAGGGTCAAAAATTATTCAGACTCATACTCAAATTCAATGTCTGACTCAGGTAACAACTCCACACCAAGTTCTTCATCAAGTGTAGTAGGTTTTTTAGACTTTGATGCAGTCTCATTGGCACTAGCAGGTGTAGCATTATTTTTGTTGCCACTAGAAGGCCCATTAACTACTTTATCTTTTTCAGCAGGCCTATAATCACTCTTACTGGGCCTGCCAGGCCCATCATGACTCTTTCTCTGAACAGATGCTCCAGCTACCTCTTTTCTTCCAATGGCTGCCCTTTTTGGCTTGCCATTGCCCTTACCAACTGGCCCATTAACAGACTTACTAACTTTGGATTTCTTCTTCCCATTATTCTTTCCTTTCTTACTAGCTCCAACTGACTCTTCCTTTGAACTTGAATCCGAAAAACCATATCCTGAAGGTGGGGCTTGTATAATGCATCTTCTGTTGACTCATACCCATCATCACTATCTGAACTCTCAACATCTGCATCATTGTCAACACCATCATTCTCAACACTAGCCTCTTGCACATCCACCTCCTCAACACTAACACCATCATCATCAATAAACTCTGTATCTTCCATGATTGGATGGTCAAAGTAGATGTAGAATTCATCAATGTCCTCATTTAGTATTTTATTCTTTTGAAGATCTCTAATCTCTTTGTCTCCTTGAACTGGGTGAAGACCAGACTCCAGGTCAGTAGCAGTCGGATCATACCAAAACATTGCCTTATAGTCATGGTAACCCAAGTCCAAAAAAAGTTTCTTCGGGTCAAAGAAACATATCAGATCAATGTCCATTGGAAAAAACTTCTTGACTTCTCCATTAAAATACCTATTGATTTTGTCATCAGAAATTCTTGTAGGTACGACAAGGCGAAGTCTTTTTCTAGATCTTGTATCTCTTCCACTACAAACTCAATCTTTACAAGTAGTTCAGTCAAACATTTCGGAATAAATAGTAAATACTATTTTTGTTCTCAATATTTATGTTTTAGCTTAATTTCATTTTTAATGATTGATTTCAATTTTATCCCGAATCATATTCTTCGAAAGTAGTTATTCAATACTATTCATTTGGATTATATTAAATCAATTTTAAATATTTGATGATCTAAGATCCAATTCAATTTTGTGGTTTTGACCTTTTGTTAAGATCCAATATAATTTAGAATAATTTTGCAATTCTAGTTGAATTAAATAATCAGGTTGAATTAGAGGATAGTACTCCTGTTAAACTTAAAGAATAGGTTTTAGATATGGGGGTGTTTAATTTAAAATTTTGGGTCTAGAAGGGCGTCTGAAAACTTTTGTGCCCGCAATACACTGCATTATTAAATTTCTTTGAACCATTTAATACTAATAGTAAACAGTACACTTTCGTTGAACGACTTATGGATAATCTTATAACTTTTTTCAATTTCCATTCGTCCAAATCGCAATATTTGACAAACTCAAAAAAGAAGTCGTCAATGTAGAAAAGATCTAAATGAGAATTTTACACAAAATATTTAATTGTGGTTTATCATTGTAACGAAAAGATTTATTTAATAATTTATAAATTAAATTTATAATGTTAAGA
>NC_029785.2:130792959-130796152 GCF_000816755.2 Arachis ipaensis | reverse complement strand
ATTTTTTTTTATGTAGAAAGTAATGAGGTTTAATTTGCTTTAAACAATGAAAAATGAGGATGTAATACTAATGAAATAAAATATGAATTAATGACAAAATGTTTACTAAAAAATTATCCGTTAATTTCGTTTTTGAAAGATTATATGTCTCAAATTTATGCCCTAATATATATACAAAATTAAATTGTTCATTTTGTTAGTTAGATAATAGTATTTAATTAATTTGATTCGTTAATTTTTTTTTTCTAAAAAATCAACTTGTTAAACCGTGTGAATGGTTACTAATTTAATCGGTTCCCCGGTTAGCAATCGATTTAACTAATTTTCCAGCAATAATTTAATGCAAATATATTTTTTATAGAGCTAAATTGGTCAAAAGACTCATTTTGGTTTCATTTTTAAAACCATGACTTTTTGGGACCAACTTAAAATATTTAATCTTTTAAAAACCAAAATCACGCACATACGATATCTTTTACTAACGATTTTAACAAATAACCAATAAAATATATGTTTCTTCTTAAAGAGAAATAAGTTTTTCAATTCAAAATGTATATATGTTTAAGTGATTAACAGTTTCATTTTTTATTTTTCATTTATAAAAAAGAAAATATACTTGATTAAATAGTTTTCTATTTTACTTTCTTTATGTTAACTACATGCCGTTGAATATAACGTATGATTAACGAGAATTACTGACGTAATAGAAAAATAAAATGTTAGCAGAATTTATTATTTTTTATTAATAATTAGTTAATAATATTTAAAAATATAAATTAAAAATATATTATTAAATTGTTAAATTAAAGACATTAAAATAATAATTAAAAATATTATAAAAAATAATAAATTTTGGTAGCGAAATGGAGGAAGCAACAAAGGCTGTGGTATGTTGACATTGTGGTTTGTTTGGGCACACAAGAGCAGAGAAGAGATGACACCACCACATCCCACAGGGCAGTGCCTATAAATAGAAGCCACTGCTCCTCTCTTCTTCATCAACCACACACTCACTCTTAAATTACTTTACATTCTCTTCTTTATCTTCAACAATCATGGCTGTCTTCACATTCGAGGATGAAATCACCTCCACCGTGCCTCCGGCCAAGCTTTACAATGCTATGAAGGATGCCGACTCCATCACACCTAAGATTATTGATGACGTCAAGAGTGTTGAAATCGTTGAGGGAAACGGTGGTCCTGGAACCATCAAGAAACTCACCATTGTCGAGGGTCAGTAAACATACTATATATATATATATATAAGATAAAGTAAAAACTCAGGTGAAGTCGATTTTAAGTGAAGTTGATACCTGAGAGTAACGGCTCACAGGTATCAACTTCACATGAAGTCGACTGCAACTGAGTTTCCACCATGAGATAATCATAATTGTGAATTGTAATAATAATAATGATGATATATATGCAGATGGAGAAACCAAGTTTATCTTGCACAAGGTGGAGGCAATAGATGAGGCTAACTATGCATACAACTACAGCGTTGTTGGAGGAGTGGCTCTGCCTCCCACGGCGGAGAAGATAACATTTGAGACAAAGCTGGTTGAAGGACCCAACGGAGGATCCATTGGAAAGCTGAGTGTGAAGTTCCACTCGAAAGGAGATGCAAAGCCAGATGAGGAAGCCATGAAGAAGGGGAAGGCCAAGGGTGAAGCTCTCTTCAAGGCTATTGAGGGTTACGTTTTGGCCAACCCTGCTCTCTATTGATTACAAAAACATCATCAATTCTGTGTCCTTCAATGTTGCATGTTTCTTGTACCAACCAAATTTGTGTGCTTCATTTCTAATAAGCGTGCCCCCTTTATTAATTTTCTTTTACTTTCATTCCTGTGTGACACCGCATAGTAAGATTCGAGTCTTTTTGTATCCCACTTCATCAATATAAAAAGTTAATACGGTTTTTTGAATTTCTTTGTCAATGCTACTTAGCTAATTTTTTCTTTTCATTTCTTTTTCTTCTTTTTATTTATTTTCGCCCTCCGTACTATATACGATTGTCCATTATTGGTTGACGGAGTCGTATATGAATTCAACCACGTTACCGATAGATCTCATTAAGACACTTTGACAAGCTTGTTGAACCCTAAGCATGATTGAGAAAGCTCTTAAGAGTTCCCTCGTTTGCAGAGGAATGCATAGAATTTATATTATTGAGCTTATATCACATATGGTTCTTGTGCGAATTGAACAGAAATGATCCTAGCTTTTTTTTTTTCCTCCCTAAAGAAAGAGATTTTTGTTCATAATGGAATAAAAATACAAAAGCCAAAGTGTTGGGTCAGAACACAAAGAAATTGGAGGTCTTCCAACTTCCATCATTATTAAGCAAGCTGCTACTGTTGTTGTGTTGTTCATTTTCTTCATCTTCTCTCATTCCATCCTCTTGTTCCTGTTACTGCTACTTGCTATTGTTATTAGCCTTCACCAAAAAAAAAAAGAATTAGGCCATAATTTAATTTGACATTCTCATGATTTATTAGAGCAAATTTATAAAAGTTGGCTAAAAAATAAATATTAGCCAGAAATGGAATATTTTAAGTTGGTCTTCTAAACTCCTTGCTATACTTTTTTCCACCATAATTAATTGCGTGAGTATAAATAATAATAAGAAAAAGTATTGAAATTTTTAGCTATCTAATACTAATCAATTTTGCATTTTTGGATTTATAATTTATGATATAGGGTTAAGGGTTTATGATTTCGAATATAAAATTTAAAATAAACAAAATAATCTTAAAAAAGTTAACTATGCTGAAAAAAAAAAAGTTATCTAAAATTACTCATAGTTAAATTATATATACTATTGCTTAATTTATAACCTCATTCGGAAGTAGTTTTTGGTAAATTGAGTTTATCTGTTGAAAATTTTCAATTATAATTTAGAAATAATTCGACATATAGAATAATGACAATATCATCTAACCTAATGTAATTCAACAATTTCAGTTAGTTTTCATAATTTGGTGGATATATCTTAGATCGTTGATCTTAGGTTGAAGCTATGCTTTTGCTCTGCATTATTATTTAAAAGATTACACATAAAAAAAAGTTATAATTGATAAGATATTAAGATCCTGTTTTAACTTTTAAGTAGTACCTGAAATAAATTATAACTGATTTGAGCATTGACTAATGAAATTGGAGATAATGACAAAAGTATTTAAAATAACTTCAC